>NC_073710.1:9798192-9873192 GCF_023634085.1 Falco cherrug | reverse complement strand
CTCTGGCCAGGGTTTTAGTCTGTGGGAAGCCGCTGTGTCAGCAAAGGGGGTAGGTGGGAGTCCTGCAGCTACCCGGAGATCAGGCGTGCTACAGACAATGGCAGCCCAAGCTACTCACACATCCCTGTCAAAGGAACCTTGTTTCTGACTAATTTACGCAACATTTAGGTGAAAATATTTTGTATTTTATTCAGTAGATGCTTTTTTTTTTTTATAATGAGGCCCTCATTAAAACCAATACGTGTGTCATATTGTCAGGCAAATATATGTTAAAATGTCACTCTGAATATGAAATAATACATTTTAGGTTCTTGACTCATTAAAGAAAAAGATAAGGGAAAGGAAAAAATTCTGTGGGTAAGCCTGAAAGAGAGCTGGACGGGAAACATTCCCCTGCCCTGCAAAAGTTTTTGAGATTCCTTCCCGCCCCCCGCCCCCCCCCCCTCCGCATTTCAGAAAAATAACAATTTTATGAGGGCTACCACAAAAATAAAGATGAACAAATGAGCAGAATACCCTCTGCCATTCTCCTTTTCCCTCCCCTCCTACCCGCCAGTGCTGCACAGCAGCTGAGAGGGCAGCAAAGCCCAAGTCCCTGGCCTGGCAGGTCTCACACCTCACCTGAATGCATCTACCGCCAGCCCACAGCATCAGCCACTGCTCCTCAACTTGGAGCTACACCACCTGAGTAACATACTTCAGTATTCACTGTCCAGAAAAAACTGGCTCCATACAAAGCCCCAGCCTGAAAAGCAGACCAGGGCTTCAGACTTGACCTGAACAACAGCCCCACAGACAGCACAGGTCCTCCCTCCTTTCCCCATTTGATGACAAATTCAATCCCAACCCATCCATTCCAGAATAAAAGTAGTCAAAATTGGTATGTTCCAATTCAAAAGCATTTTGTCAGGGAGCTGCCAGTGAGGAACCACCATAATCCAAATTTACTCTGGTTTAAGCAGACAAAACTCTGAAGTGATCTACATGCACAGGTTGTAAACGCAGACCAAAGATGGCATAGGAACAACCGGCAAAAAGCTACAAAATAAACACAACCACAAAAAGCAAAAGTACGCCCATCGCACATATCCAATAAACATTGGCATAGCAATGCTGACGAAGGCCACAATTATTTTCTTCCACTGTCCAGATGTTACAAAGGAAATACGGCAGCTGTGTTCAGGCAGCACTGCCAGCAGAAGGGCAGTGCAGGAGGCCCATCGTGCCTGCCCCTCATCCCTCCCCGTACTCCTGCCCCGACGTGCAGGACAAGCCCTTTCAGTGAAGTCGGAGGGGGCTGCCCCTCCCAAAATCAGCCCCCCCAAAGCCCTCAAGACAATATTATGCCATTCCTGACAAAAACGTTATTTCAAGAGAACTGGCATCTGACACCCACTTACAAGAAACAGTGAAACAGGTGAAATGCAACCTTTTTGCTAACATCTGTATAAAAAGACTTAGGGTAGGGCAAGCATACAAGAGCAACCCATCCTCAACACTGAATATTCAAGTAAGCCAGTTCTTCAGCCACATAACAGAAAGCAGTTACGTGAAAACCCCTTAAATAAACATCCTTGGACTTTTCCAGAGTCTTCCCTAAGATCTGCAGGACTATTTCAATTCAGTTCGCCTCTTGGCTTGTATGTGAAATTAATAGCAAGTTAGAGTGTTTGCAAGACCAAGTTCACTGTCTATTAATTACTGAAAAGATTTAAAGTTTTTCTTTACTTGCTCGTTTAGAAATGGGTGTTACCTGCAGGAGGCATGGAACAGTAAGGGGAAATGAAAACCTCCAGATCTGATGCTCGGGCATCTCAGAAGCACCTCTGTTGGAAATACATATTTGCCGAATGCCAAAAAACAGTTATATGGTATATTTAATTCCATAGAAATGCCTCGAACTATAGCCATAATTGAAGTTGCTGACAATAAAAAACAAACACAAAACAAACAACAAAACCAGGATAATATGCTCGGGTGCTGAGGGTGTCCTGTTGCCATCTAACTGCCATCAGGAACAACTATCCACTGATACACAACTCAACTCTACTTCTACTGAAACAATCATCAATTCACAGTTTTAAAGAGAAGAAAATATAAAATACTTATGATAGCTTGGGAAAATGCATTTTTCATTCCTAACTATCTTGTTAGTGCATCAAATTACAAAACACCATCTGAGGCAGTTTTCACCACATCTCATAAGAGGACATTTCATAAGTGATACTGCTCTCATCACAGTCTAGTAGAGAAAGAAAGAGGGAGTTTGTTTATAGATTCTTTCTTGTTTGTTTTACATTTTCTATGTAGGGAAAAAAAAAAATCCAATAACCCACAAAAAGATGTAGGTCAAATGTTCTCATCTCAAATCTTCCTTGATAAGTAGCGATTTAAGAAGTCTATATAAAAAATGTGTTATTCCCTTTCAGCTCATAGGAAAAAATGTTTCAGAAATAGCACATAAAAAAATATTCAATGTCACTAAAACTGGAATAGAAAATGTTTTATAGATTAACAAACATTGTAATGAATTTGCACAACCTTAACTGACTGTATACATAGCATAATGAAATGGTCTACATCCTTTCAAAGAAAAATTAGGTATTCCAGCACATAGCTTTAGAAAAGCATTGTTCAGAAAAACCTGCATTTTTTCCCAGCTACCATGTAATTTGTGAGATGCATTTTTAAATGATCTGCAACTGCAGCAGGCTTCATCAGTCAGATGATACAGATAGATAATTCACCAAACTGTCACATGATCTTCCATCAGTCTAAAAGATGTGAATATATTGCCACAAGCTTTGGGAATAATGGGTGCACCTGTTTACAGTGTCACCTCTGTTTGCTAATTGTCTCCTTGAGCTACATTTTACTTCTAATGCATTTATTTTTGACAGGCAGTGTCTATTTAGAAATCACATTACTTCAAGTGCAATTGTTCTTTTGTCTATCAAGTAAATGAAGTGTTGTTATACAGATTTCAGGTTCTGATTAGTGAAGTATCAGCACACCACAAAGGTCAATCAGTTATTTACCTGAAGTAATAGAAGTATGACAGGCCTCTTGGATATCCTCTAGATCATGGTATAGCTCATATTAGTATTAATATTTTGTATTTCAAACATATATACATACACCTTTGTTTGCAAGTATATATGATATAAATGTATTTAATCTTCTAAAACGTACAGTACTGTATGTACACAGAACAACATCACGAAAAAAGCACTCAAGTGGAAAATGCCAGTGTCAACACAGACCCAACTCTTCTACCCCAGTATTTTAAGTTAAGCCAAGATAACAGTGAAAACCAAGGGGTTAGTCCCACAAACATTTTGCAATGGTTTACACACATAAGCTGTTTTAAAAACACGCTTTTTTCATTGTGCTTCCTGCTTTTTATAGAACAGCGAAGCAAAATTTAGTTAAGGTTACTTGCATTAGCTTCAACTAATAAGATGCCACAAGAAATTAAGATGAGCCACTTGAGGTCCAAGAAGGACCACAGGGGATTTTTATTCACACCCATACCCTCATATCTGCAATGTTACCAATGTTCAGTTAAATAATATGTCTCAATAGGTACAAAACCATGCCTTATAAATATAGCAACAGAGTCAAGTAGAACTATACCATCAAACAGGAAATTTTGAAAACCTAAACCAGCACATTGATCATACAGCCACTTCACTGCATATATATTGATCCTATTAAAACAAAAATAAAAAGAGGGGGGTGGCATTTTAACTGTTTATTACTGAGATTGAAAATAGCACTACTGTAGTGGCAGCATTGGTTTGCCAAAGCTTCATTATTTCTCATGTACCTCTGTCCAAGTTCCACAGCCCATGCCCAGTTCTGCCATGCAAGGACAAAGCAGAAGAGAAGCCTTTGAGAGAAATGCTAATTTCCCAAAACAAAGGCAAGGTCCAAAGCTAACACCTACCCATCCTCATGAAGGTCTAGGTACAGACTAGTTTCTGTACATGCACAGCAACCTCAGGGACTTCCCAGGGATTTCCAGCCACTGCTGCTGTTTTACCAGTTTGCCAATAGAAACAGAGACAAAAAGCCACGCTTGCCTTAAGTCACATTCTAAATTGGCTCCCAGGAGCATTCCCCTACCTTGTTCACTAAAGCACGGTGTATGTTTTCTCAGTGTTTAGCATATGCTATGTAACCTGAGCAGGACTTGTATTGTTCCAGTAGTTGTTTTTCTAAAGTATGTTCCCATCAGGACCATAATTACATGCAAAATACTAGAGTTAGAGCCATTCATAAAGTCATTTAAAATTTTCTCTAACACTTTCTAGCAAAATTAGGGCACATCTTGAAACAGATTACGGAAGAAATCACAAATCTTGGCCACAGATGCAAACTGATGATAAAAGTTCAAATTACTTCAGGTTAGTTTATGTATTCCAAGATCCAAAATGCTACAGGGGAATCTCCCCGATGTATTTTGAAGAGTAGTGAGTGCATTTTTCAAGTATTTCTGCAAAGGTAAGCACAATTTAGATAGAGGTAATCATTCATGAGCATCTTATATACCTGTATTTATGACTAAAGCTCCTGGAAACTTGAGTCTGAAGTTCTCAAAGCATATTTCTCCTGCAGCTTCTGAAGTTAAAAATCACAACTGCCATACATTTAGCAGCAGCAGGATTGAACCTAACAATTGTAAAGGAGGCAATGGACATGGAATTGTAGTTTGCTCACAAGCTCAGCATGTCTCTTCAGGAAGATGTGTCTCTTACCATAGCCTGATGTTGCAGGAAAGAGATCATTTATGTAGAAAGTGTACAAATTTATTCAGCAATTTTACACCTACCCCAAGAATTAGTTTTCTTTTAAACAACAGCAAGCAATCTTTAGAATGTTACTTTGCATACAGAGAAGCGGATACTCCAGCAATAAAGCTGCTTGCCTAAGACTAAATCCCGCCAAGCACTTCTTTTGCACACAAACAGTCTCCTTGAAATCAATGAGATTTCTTGAATGAGCTCTTCACACAAGTAAAAGGATCAGGTCCTTAAACAGCAGAAAGTACAGACAACCATGTTAACATAAAGCAGCAAACAGGAGGAGGTCTCAGCAATGGAGTGAAGTATAGTCACCTACCACACGTGGTTAATGAGATGTGACAGGCAAAATTCAGATCAAATGTAAACAGGGGTACTTCCCTGCCTGGAACAAAACCTGTTAAAGAGGTCTAAGCTTTGCTTCACATGTAGTACCAGGTAGCAGCAAAGCAATTAACCATCATCCAGTGAACTACCAAAGCTTACCAGCACGACAACCACCAAAGTAAGACCACAAACATTCTCGAAGCAAAGGAGAAGCATGACCATCTACCTACTAACAGTCACAGCTGGACCACAGGCAGCTGTCAGCCCTGGAGACCAGAGGAGAGATGCAGTATGATGCCATCAAAAGCGATCCAGGACGTACACATGCCAGAGAGCTTTCCAAAACCACCAAGGCACTGTTTTCCTGAATATCATGGGTTCCCCTGGCTTCTAACACAGCCCACCTGCATGCCTCCCAGGCAGTGTGACAGCAGTCATTGCAACACGGGCACCAGATCTCACCCGTCAGAACCTCTGTCCTCCCTGCAAACACCTCACAGCACTGCCGAAGAGCTAGCCAGCCCCGACCCTATTTTACCTCAACTTCTGGACCTCTATATAATTGACAATGAAGCATTTAATTCTGTTTCAGTCACTGCATTTCTCTTCTATTTTAATATATATTTTAATATTCGAGGGAAGGGGTGGTAAGGACACAGCTCTTTCCAAGCAGAACTAATCCTCCGTTGAGGATGCGCAAGCCCCACACGGCTCTCAAAACCAAACGGCGAGAACTCTGGTTAGCTGGGGAGGCTGCACATCTCAGCAGGTTGTAAAACAAGGATAAACAACAAATTATAACTTAGTGGCAACTTCCGTTTTCCCCCTGCAGCCTGGGATGTGCGAGACTGGCCACTGAGTGTGTGGGTAAGTGCGGGGAGTGCATACGCGCCAGAGTTCATAGTGAAGGAGGGGAGCACGTGGGTGGTAGCAATTTAAAAAGCAGCTGTGTGTATGTTTTTCCCGGTTAGACTGTGAAATCACAAATGGTGGAATCAGCACTGTAAGCTTAAAAGCATGCTAACCCACTTGGCTGCATTTTATTGTTAACTTTGTGTCTACGTTTTTCCTTATTTTTATAAAAAACACAGAATGACTCCTCTGCCCCAACTACCTCCTTTTATTAATAAAAGGATAAAATTACACTAAATATTTCTATTGTAGTGACAAAATGGTGAAGAATGAGAAAGCATGATAAAACAGGACACTTGTGGCCTGAGCCTTTGGAACATTCATACTGTTACATATATTTTCTCTAAGTAATCAGGAATGTATTGGTATTTTGAAATTATGTATCTCTAATAACACAAAAGTACTTAAGAACAGAAATAGACAGTAATGGAAAATGCAGTCAACTGTTGACAACATATAGAATTTCAGAAAATAATTTACAGAGAACAGCACAGCAGATGAGTCAAAATTTTCTCAAAAATATTTCTTGCCTCCGATAGTCCAATGTAATTCATTTTCTATCTGTGTTCATTAATCATTGTTAAAATTAGTGATCCATTTCTTCCACTCTGCCATCTGCACTCAGCTTCGTAACAAACATGACACCTTCCTGCATAATAAAACCTGACAACTACGAGGATGCATTTCCAAATAGCTTTCTGCATATTTGCACCTCTATAACTGATTCCGTTGTCAGACAAAAGTGGATTATTTAACCAGAGTTCTTTCTTTATCAATTCAGTGCACAGACGTGTGCTTGTGAGGGAGTACGTGTGTGTGTATGTGTGTGTATAAAATGATCAAGTAAAAATCACTTAATTTGAATTAAAAACAAGATATACCAATTATGTTCAAATTCTCACAGTAGGTAAAATTGATCATCTACATGTACGTTAGTTTTAATCTTCTACTATGAAGCTTAAGGATGTAACATTTGGACTGGCTTCATCTTGTAAAGTTTGCATACACAAGAATTATCCTGACACTCCAATTTCCTCCAAAAGAAAAAAAAAAAAAAAAAAAAGAAAAATCATATCCAGCTCGGTTTTGTTTCCCAGCCTTTGATCACTGACAATTTCAAATAAATATTTTTTAAGATAAGATGAAATACCCAAGCCATGAGAAGATATAAAAAAGTGCACAGATAAATAATTAAAATTCAGGATGTCATTTTCATCCTGTTCAGGCTAACCTCTAATCTCGTGGTGGCAGACAGGGGACCAGAGAACAGAGTTCGGTTCTTGGTCTCTTTCCATTCCATCAATAGACTTGGAAAGCCGTGGCAGCAGGGCATCTGAGTGGTCCCTTCATAAATGCTAATTACAGTTAGATCCCACTGATTAACAGAAGCTGCAGTTCTCAGCACACTGAAAATCAGGCTAATGGTGGGAGCATTAGGCCATCCACATGCAAGTCGATGGGAACCTGTCCGCCGACCGTGAGGAACCTGGTGCTGTGTTCACAGCTCTGTTTGCTGGGAACTGCCCGCCCAACTCGTGGACAGAGCTGGTCAGCCATGAAAGCCTCTGTCCACTCCTGCTCGGTGGGACAGTGAGGAGGGGGCACTAAGGAACATGAAAGTGCACACCAGAGTCCTCTGGAGGCTAAAACTAGTTACCAAACCCTCTAAGATACTTCCAGTCAGGCCTGAAACATATACTAATCTTGGACTGAAATTGGAAAAGAGCGATCTTTTCCAAAAGAGCAGATTATTGTTCCATAATAAACTCAAATAATTGTGCCTAGAGCAAGCTTTTGCAGGTGCCCTGTAACAGCAGACAAAATGACAAATACAGCATCCAGGATGGAAACTGTTACTTTTTCAGTCAGTTTCCTAAATTGTAAGTTTAAGCCACAGCCACCATACATACACACACACTAGTTTACCTCCAAGCCAGGTGAGCCCATGGCCACCAAGCAGCCCTGCAAGGCATGGATGCAGCTGCTCCACAGGCTGCTGCACACACCTGTCTGATGGTGGCAGCCCTCCGAGGGCAGACAGGCTCTTGGGAAGCGCACCAGGGGCTGATGGCAGGAACTGGTAGACAGTGCTGCATTCAAGAGACCGTGCTCACTTTGCAGCTCTGCCAGCTGACCTACTCACTAAACTTGGACAAGCTGTCCCAGTTCCAAATATCTCCATTTTTCCATTATTAATGGAGATGCTGACACTTGCCACCTTTGTGACCCACCGATGAAAAAAGCTAAACGGCTTTCAATAGTATCACAGGCTACAACATGTATAAGGAAACTGTATCAGTACAACTTGGTTAACAAACAAATTTTCTCCGAACGTCCCAATTTGCATCTGAGCACTGCCACTAGTATCATTCCTCTCTGACAAATTTGTGACAGAAGCTGTCAGCAGAGAAAAGATCTCCCATTGCTAACATCTTAAAAAGCTTATATAGCATAGACATTATAAATTACAGAATATATATTGCAATGCTTCCTTCTGAATAGATAAAATAAGGGAGAACTTGAGCAGAAGCCCAGTAGGTCAAATGCAAATTCAAGCAACATCTCCAACATGCACCATGAGAAGCAGCACAACATTTTAAGAACAGAGGATCCAATTCTGCCTTCAGACGTACGCCTGCCACTTCCACATGCACAACAGGACAGAATGAGACTCAAAGTTTCTGCAGGAAAGTTAAATGATTTTTATATTGAAGGAAGCTAAAGAAAAATTAATTCAATCTATTTTTTGATACACCATTGTCTAATACAACAGCAAATGTATGTCACTCTGGAAGAAAATCTGCATCTGACATGAAAGTGTCTGTTCAAAATCTAAACCAGATGTGATGTAGAACAGCTGAAAAACTAAAATTTGGAAAAAAACAAGATGTAGAAGAGAGATAGCAACTGACTTCTCCTGCTAGATACCACAAGAGTAAGAGAGCCCTCTTTATAAAGCATTCAGACTGGAACCTTTCTAGATACACAAAAACGCTAACCTGTTGGTATTATCTTTTTAAAATTTGTTTGATTTTGGGCTTGCTTATTTTTGGGGGGGAGGGGGGAGGTAATCTTTATTTTTTTTAATACCTATCTATTTGTCAATTTGGAAACTGTCTAGCCTATTTATGAATTTTATATATATTCTCTTATAGCTCTTGGTAAGCATTTGAGAACAACTACCAACTACCAATAAATTCTTTTTATTCTTCACTTGGAAGGGAAAAAAAAAAAAAATCAAACAGGCATTGTCTCTATAGCTGCCTCTTTTGCCTTTTAGTTTCCTTTTTTCTTCACATGTCTGCATACTGACACATTCAATTTCAGGTTATCAGCACATCTGAATTACAGAATACTGATGGGGATAGAGGGCAAGCCTCTCTGGACTGATTAGCATCATTTAAGAAAGCATTCACTTGCTTGCTTCATTGGCTGCAGGGATTCCATGATGGGTGGCCTTTTAGCATTAGAAGTCAATATGGAGCAATCTCATTTGAATTAAATATGGACAAAAGAAAAGATTTGATTGTGGTTATTCATAGCTAACCTTTTAATTTGGCAAAGCTCTGAAATTTGGGGGTTTGTAAGCCATAAAACTTAAGTATACTTAGTTTTTCATTTCTTTTCAACTCGTTTCTCTTCTCCTCCTCCAGTTTTTATGTACTTTTTAATTTGTGCAAAACTTAAACCAGAAGCTTATTTCAAAAGAAATGTCTGGATGAATATTCAGGAAAACCTTTTAACCTAGTTAAACCTACACTGACTATAAAAGGAGGAATGCCTGATTCTAATCCATAAATGTATGTAAATCCACACTGAAAAACATATTTGTGTCTATCAGACTCATACTTGTTTCCGAATGGACCATAAATGCAGCCAAGTATTTCATTAACACAAATAATTACGTATGGCTAGTCATATTATGGCCTTTGTTAACAAAAGCCTAAGCCCATGGAAAAGTTGCAATGATTTAAAGTACAGGAACAAATCATATCATAGGGAAACAAATTTCTGTTCTCACATTAAAGCAAAAATATTACGTGAACCAAAACATAAAATCGTGACAACAAGTTCTCACTAGCTAGTAAAATCACAGAAATGTATAACATCAGGGTACAGAAATAGTTGGGAGAAAACAAGTAAAGCTTAAGTTTTCCAGGAGATTAAAAGAAGTTAAGTGCAAAATTTGACTTCCAAGCAGATGAAAGCACTAAAAGTCTAGCCAGCCTCTCTGAATATCTGATCCCCCTGCACTTGAGGACAGTGGGAGTTTTGCCATTAACTTCAATGGAAGCAAAATCAGACATTGAGAAATGAAGTGGAAATGGCTTTTGCTGAGCTGGGCTGACTGCCATGATACGGGATAAGCTCAGCCTATGAGGAACAGAGGATAAATATCACACTGCTTCTAGCACGTGACTTGTCCCTTTGCTACCTATCCCAACAGACTAGGCTTAAATTTGAAATATATAGTTAACTCCAGTCCAGACAATTTCACAGATATCCTGATGAAGGAGAAAAGTATTAAAAGTCCCTCAGTGGGTGCCTCATAGAGAAAGATTCCAGCAAATCATTCCTGCCTTGCAGACCACATTGAAATTGAAATAAAGACCTGTTTAAAGCATTTTCATGGATCATGTTAAAGATTAAATCAGTCCCATAAAAAGCAGCAGCAACTCTACTTGCATTTACACCTTTTAGTTGTTTTATGGAAGTTAAGCCTGGAACCATCCAAAGTATTCACAGAATTGCTCCTGTATTCCTCAAGATTTTAGTTCATTCCTGCTGTTGTAATATAGAGATTACCTAGATGAAAGAAAGTGGAAGGTGCAGAGTATATATCCTGAGGAAGCACATGCATTCAAATTCTTCAGATCGTATGATCTCCCTGTAGCATTCAATAGTTTTAAAACTCAGATTTTCCCTCCTGCCTCTAATTTACTAAAACCCCAAAAATTTTGATTTTAAGGCTTTTTTCAAGCCAATATACCAAACCTCTGCACTCTCATGCAGCATTACATCAACAGCATCCTTAGCATGCATTTTGTCCATTTTTAAATGGAATAAGTCTAAATAAAGCAACAAAAGCGCTTGGGAGTACTTTCACTGCAGCATAAGCATTCTAAAAAGGCCCTTCACAAATGTTTCCAATATGCTTTATACTGCAACCCAATGTGCAACTTCTAAACTACACCACCACAAGTAAGAAATTAGAAATGTTGAGGGCTATTGAACACTGAATTTTCACAGTGCATCTGCACAAAGTTATTTAGCACAGATGTTTCTGTAATTGTGATCCACTGGAAAAACTTAAAGTGTTCAATGGCCCTCACACTTCCACCTGCAGAGCAGTAGTGGTCTAGTACAACTATGCTGAGCTGAGATGTATAAAAAGCAGCAGTAGAGGCTGGATCAGACTTGTAAGATTTTCACAAATAGTGTTATTCTGCTTTGTTTGTGAAGGAGTGACATGATTTTGGGTTTTTTTCTTTTCGTTTACAAAAAGACCCACATATTAAAAAGGGGTGAAATAGATTTTACATGCCTGGCTTTGAACCTGGGAATCTCCCACAGTGCAACTAATTGCATTGCCAACAAGACACAGGAGTACACCCACAAGCAGCATAAAATGTAACTGTGAGGGGTGTGATGGTAAGTCTTTATAAATAATACATTCATCCCAAGGTGCACTTGCATCTATGTTGTTAATGTAGGTATTTTTTCATTAGTAGCTGTAAAGATATCTGGGCAGGTGAACATCAATATGCCTCTAAAGGCAATAAAAATGAGGAAGCAACAAGAGAACAGGACTTGCTTCTTAAGCAGAACGCTTAGGTATATTCAGTTCAAGCAACAGCAAAAGGAAGCGAAGATCAGTAGTGACCCTAGCTCTCCTACGTGTTCACATGGCCCCAGAAATTCCCAGGAAAGCACCACCCTATCCTGACTTTGAGCATGTCCTGGAGGCCACAGAGACAGGCAATATCTTCCAGCCTGCAGGAACAGCTGAGCAGAGAGCAAGCAGCACAAACCTGTTTAAAGAGCAACAAATAAGGACCAATAACGTATTTTGTCATTCCACTGTCAATGTACAGTGAAGCAGGTGGACCATTCACTTAACCTCCCTTGTGAATCCCCAGGATTATTATAGAGACTTTTTTAGCTGAGAAAACAAGAGGGAATTGATTAGAGAAAATATTATAAGCAAGATACAGATAAGACAACTTTGACATGAAAAACATCATCTAATACAGCTATCAGCACACATCGGACTGTAGAAGTACACAAACATTCAGTAATAGGTTGCTGGTTTTGCAAAACACAAATCCATAATGTGGACTCGTATTTTGAGCCATAAAAAAAAGTGAGGATAATGGCTAAGTTATCATTTGAAAATTGTCTGCAGCAACTGCACAATACATTTTTCAAAGCATATGAACAGTAAGACAATTGGTCCCTACTAGATAACCACTTCGTGCTGCTGTCCCCCCAGATCTAACAAACTGATCTGCCAAATGTAACCATGTCAGTGCCTCAGCAGGAGAGCAGCTACGATCACTTAATTACTCCAAGAATCTATCTTTTTATCTTTTTTGCAGTTCTTGTTGCTAACTTGTTCTATAAGTATCTTGTTTGCTACAACACTCTTCTACCATCTTTAATTTTCTGTGGAGTCCCACACCACTGTTCTACCCTTCTCTCCTTCACTCCTCTAATTTCTAGATGATCTCTTCTTTTTGCTCACGTGCCTTCTTCCAAGTTTATGTCAATGACACCCATCTGCCTCCTATCTGAGCCTTGCATATCTGCCTGCACCTGAGAACACCTAATTATATTGCTGCCAATTTAAACTTGAATGGATAAAATCGAACTATGTGTCTTTCCTTTCAATCTCCTGCCACTCCCCTACTTTATCACTTTTAATCGGCAATGCCATTTCCTTGCCATAAGTGTGGCTCATACTTAGTCTCAAAAATCACAAGTCCCCAACCTCCTATTTTTTCCTATGTACCACTGTTTAAGAAATAATCTCTTCTTACTAAGCAGCAAAGACTCCAACTTCTCCATCCTGACTGCTACTGCAACTCCTTCTACTTACTCATTCCCCAAATACTCAGCTCCACCCCAGCATAGACAGCTGTTCACTGAGTAGGCCCAAGTGTTCTGCAATAGAAACAATAAATAATTAAATGATAATGAGGAGGGAGCATGCTGATAGAGGAGGTGGCACTACATCCTATAAGACAGCACCGAATCAGTGTGCCAAGATAACAGAGAGAAACCAGGCTGATCTATAAGCTGAATTTTCATTTAAGACTGAAAAGCAAAATTCTGGTTGGCCATACTAAACATCTGACAGTATGCGTACCACCCCAATTATATTAAATTTACCACCCTGGGAAACATTTTGAGAGATGTACCTAATGTCCTATTGAAAACTGAACACAGGGCCAGAAGCCCAAAGGCATGCAAGCCCTTGACCCTTATTCAGGCACCTAAATCCCACTAAAATGGAGATCAAGCACCTAAAAACCCCAAAGGCCACACACTTCAGAAGATGTAAGCCACAGGCATGTAGCTCCCTGAGACACTTTTGAAGTTGTAACCCCTGGTCAAATGCTATCTTAAATACTACCATCCCACCACCTCAGTTCTCGCAGCAATTTTATCTGGTTGATGTATTTATTCCTGTACTGTACTGCTACAAGCTGTAAAAATAGCTTTATTGTTCCACCTTAGAGGTGGCTGCTGCTCAGTAGGAAATAGTCTTAAACAACTATCTCACAAGCCGTTTTGTTAAACTTTCTAAGTGCAGCAAACTTCAAGGTACTTGAGTGAAAGTACACAGGTAAGTGCACACTCCTCTTAGAGCCACAGAGCTAATCAAGAAACATGAAAATAACGTGTATTGCACAAAACATTCACTCACTCCTCTTTCATACTAAACCTCATGGTGTTTAAAACCTTGGCACATTTTCGGGTTTCCAGCTATTCTCACTGCACAACAACACAAACAGAAATGCCTAGAAATAACCATTTCTAAAAGCTTCTGGTCTCCGATTCCCTCTGTATCAAAACACTGATCCTTTTCATGCAGGAAAAGGAACATTTTAACGTTCAGGAGACAAAATTTAGTCTCAAAAAAAAAAAAAGAAAGAAACATTAACAGTCAAATGGTAATAGGGAAAACAAGAGAGGAATTAAAGCTGAAACGTCATCCTTAACTCACCCCCACCGTGCCCAACTCTTGCAGGGGTCCTCTAACAATTGGTAATCCTTCATAGTGTACCATATGTGCTGCAATAACAAGGCCCAATGAGGTACATTAAGGATGTCATTTCATCCTTACCTCCTTGCTTCTGTGAGATGAAGGGAGACCCTGAACTCCATTTTAACATAGTCTAGTGATCGAATAAAAGAAAAGTTGTACTTTCCTAGGACAATGCTGCTCAGTTTTGTAGTGTAAATAAAAACGGCTTAAGTTGGTCAGCTGCTAACCACATGGTAATAATAAGTACAACAGACCGAAGTTCACAATTATTTCAGATTTACTCTCTTCCTGATCTTTCATTTTTATCAGCAAAACATCCTCTTGGCAATGGGAAGCTAAGCTGAAACTTAAATGAAAGAAATGCAAGAAGTAAATGACAAAAGACACAATTTTATGAAAGGAAAATATTCAGACCTCAGCCTTGACCTTGACCTTTTACTGTCTTTTAACATTAAACATTTGCCCCACCTTCGAAAAGATAAATGTGGCTTTTGATGACAGCCTATGTTATCTGAGGATTAAAATAGCCCTCTTGCAGTGCTCAACATTAAAGTCTTCCGCATTTGCAAAATTGCAAACAGATGCAACTCAAGTACCTGCAAATAATCTGCCAAGACCAATTTCAAAAGGGAGATTTCAAAATATGTGGAAGTCATTAGGACATGTATTATTTTTGCAATGAATAGGCGCCAGGAGTGTCTCAAGAAGCAGATGGGTGCTACTTTGTTTATAAAAGATCAACAGAATATTTGCCTGTAAATGAAGACGTATAAGCTATATGAAACAATTATGTTAAAATGGTGAATGTTTCAAAGCTAATTGTAATGGTCTTTTAAGATCTGAATTTCTCATTTCTTACAGCATGCTAAAATATCATTTTAGTTTTGGTCTTGATTGATATAATTACAAAAATGGCAGAAAATTAAAGCAAATGCTGTCAGTTTTGCTGTTGTAAATGTTGTCACTTTATCACTTGTTTACAGTTGCACCCATACTGATAAGTGAATATTTTTCAACATGCATAAAAAAATACGACCTTAATCTCATGGGAAAATACAGAAAGGACAGTAAAAAAAAACAAAACACGTTAAGCTTAAAAACAAAACAAAATATTTCCCAAACCGCAACATACTACCTAATGACCAGTTATTTTAAATTCACATCTTTATAAATTTCCAGCTTAATAAAACAGAAGATCACAAAGGAAACTATGACTATATATAACACATATAAATTTATAAAGAACTCAATAAACATTAATGCATTATCCCTGCAACAGAACAATAAGCTGTAGCACAATATGGCTGGTTAAAATCTCAATGTTGTATTTCTCAAAGTAATATATTTTAAATCAGGCTTCCAAATGATAATGAAAAATTTATCTGTCCAGATACTAAATCTATTTGGCATTATTTACCATGAGGAGGATGTATAAACTGCAAGAAACCCACATATTTTACTTGCCCATCAAAAATATTAATTGCTTGGGCAAAGCACTGTTGATTAAGATAGCTATATCCAGAAAATTCCAATGAATAAATAGCTTTACATTTGCCTCAGCACTGGTAAAGGGTATCATTACAATCGTAGTTTAATATAGGTACTAAATAAGTGTTGGGGGAAGGAGGGTGTTTTGGTTTTTGTTGTTTTGGTTTGGGAAGGGGTGTTTGTTTTTGTAGATTTTTTTTTGTTTGTTTTTACACAACTGGGCTTATGTAAATACAAATTTATAGGAAATGTTTACGTCAAAACAGTAATTCAAGATTTGCTGACATTGTAACATACCAACTACCAACAACTGGGTGGCTACTTTCATTTATTGCCATTTACACAAAATTGTGATACAGCAGGCTCAAAACACAGTGGAAGCCCTCAGACTGCAGGTTAGGAGACCCAGTGAAAGTCAGAGAGTAAATGTAAACACTTCTCACACTCTCAAGGTTTCACTAGGTCCTGCAAACTGCAATCTTCGCCTTTTTTTTTTATTTTTTTTTTCAGTGTGATGAAGTTTCTGCTAGGACCTAAAAACTCTGTTCTTCACTGATAATCTTCCAACTGGGACTTCTACTGTTAGTGTATACCTGTAAGATAGAGAGAAGGAGAGAGTAAGAAGAAAGAGAAAGAAATTTTAAAAAGCTGCTAAAGAGAAATAATGAAAGATAAGCAAGAAGAGCTAGGCAAAGGAAAGGGGAAAAAAAAGCCTAGTAACAGAGCAAGCAAAGCATTCAGAACTATACTTTGAATTAAAAAAAAAATGCTCCTATGTATGAATAAAACATCACAGTATGGGATTAGTGGAATATTTCCTTGTCAATATATAGGTTAGATAAACATACTAAAGATAAAGCATATATAAAAACAAATCTGCAGTTAGTGGAAATATTTTTCAAAACTTGTATTGGCTGCTACATAAATACAGTGAGAAAATATCTGGTGCCTTCTAGGAGATATGATTAAAACCAGAAGTGAGTCTCCATCTCCTAGCCCAGGGTGTCCAGTCTCAGCATTATGAACAAAATCAGAGTTAAGTTTCAGCTAACTCAAGGCTAATGGGAGTTACAGATGAGTAAAGACTGAAAGATCCAATGCAAAAATTAATAATAGTCTGGTAATTTTAGAGCTAAAAGGCTTTGAAAACTGCAGGTCACACTGCCCATGGGTAGTTCCTACCTGTGGTCAGTGAGCCATGTAAGGACAGGTCAAGAGAGCTCAGCCACAGTAGCCCATGCAGCAGGTAATTCAACACAGGCCATCTTTGTGCAAAAACCTCGTTACAGAATGTTTTCACCTTTAAAAGTATAGCTCTGTCATCAAGTGCTGCACTCCACACCCCTGTTTTCAGGGGTGCTTCATTAGCACCTCCCCGTGGGACACCTCTGGGCATATCCACTGAAGAGAACAGTGGCCGAGGAGAGTCTAATTCTAAAAATTTCCCATTTGCCTACAGCATCAGGAAGCTGGTGATCACAGCTGGTGGGAAAGAGTAAGACACTAACACTAGCCAGATCCAAGTGGCTAAGTGCAACCAAATGAAGTGCAGCAATCAAGTCAACGCCTTCAAAACTGCTTCTGAGCATCCTGGTTCCACATAGTGAAGGCAAAGGACCATCTTACCTTAGATCATACTTTCTCCAATTTATTGGATTTCTCCACTGGAGCTTTTTTAAGAGTTATTTCCATTTTTACTGTAACCCATCCAGGTCAGATAAACACAGATATTGCCTTCTGTTCCTAGCCCAAACGCATTTGGGCATCAATTACCAGAATTCAGCCACAGGGCAATTCCTTTACCTCCTTAACCTGAAAGGGATGTCTCCCTTCCACTGCCCCCTGCCCTCGCTTCAACACAGAGGACCTGAGAGATAGGCGACAGGCTGCAAAACAGCAAGTCACAATAGTAAGTTTTATCTGACAGCAGTTGCCAGGTTCCAGAAATGGCAGGATTCCTGTTTGTTTGGAAGAGGAGGATGTATTTATACTGCAGATATTGTCTGAGCAAGAGGTTGTCTTGCTGACTGCTCAGAACATGTTTGTGGGAGTTAGATTTCAGCTTACAAAGGGGTCTGTGCCATCTGGAGACTCCCACAGTCTCTTGTCCACTTCGGGAGCTTTAAAGGGAGCCCATAAAGGTCCATATTTAAAACTGAATTTGAGGGTGGCTGGTTGACTTATGCCAGGCTATGCATTTATGTAAAAACACATTTGCAGGTACTGGTACCATAAAGCTGCCCTGAAAAACTACATATTCCAATAAATTCAGTTACCATGTATAGTGACCCTATTCTGAGCAAAACATACTATTTTAAAATTACGCCAGCCTCTGCAAAACTATGTGGGATGTCTTACACCATGAATTACTGTCCACTAGAGACTTAGCTGAGATCATCAAACTCATTTCACATAAGACAACAAATTAAATCACCCCAGGGACTAAGTACATGAAAAGCCAGCGTGCTATCAAACAAGCTAGGACCCTATAAGGTAGATTTCTTTAAGCAAAATATTAACTATACTTTCAGAATACACTGCTTCTATTGTTTATATGCACCACATAATGAAATGCTACTTCTGTTTTCACCAGATGGTAGCACATATAATTTTCAGGCCTTCAGTTCATATCATAATACAAACAATTGGTATGGCAAATATTACCGGTCTATAAACACTTCCACTGTTCCACAGCTCTTACACAAAAACAATACAATTTTTCCATTTCACTGTTGTAACTGAAACCATGATAATTTCTGATATTTCAAAATATACGCGTATTTGGTCACTTTTTGCTGCCCAAAACAAATGAAACTATCAAACCTCAGACTGTTTGGCTGCTTCCGTTTTTTTAAATAAAAATCAAATATTAACAAAACTACGCAAATATCAAAATGCTTAGACGGTACAATACAAGATGTATCCTTAATACATTTTAACAATAACACATGCTGTGTTCCTACACTGGAATAACATCATCCATATGAATCCCAGGAATTTAGTATATCTGACAGTTTCTCTCAACCACCCATAACATTCTTTCCTGTCTCATTGTAGCTGGCGAAAGAGAATTCTATAATTGAGTGGTACAGAACATGTGCCCTCCCTGCTAGAAGATGACAGATGGATTATAAAAACTTCAAAGCAGAGCATTTGGAGCACCAGGGGAGAGATAGTGGGTATTTGAACTCTCAGTCTTTACCCAGGAGACAATGGCACTCTGACATGGTGCATATATCAAGGAATGGTGTAACTAGATAGACATAATCTTTCTTTTCAGTAAGTATTTAACATTCTGTTACGAACAAGTTTCAGCCTAGCTAAAGTGCAACTCATCTTAATACTAATCATCATAGCCTGAAAGGCTACATGCCCCCTTTTTTCAATTTTGGTTCAACTGCTCCTTCATAAAACTGTTTTTAAAGGACAGAAGCAGCGTTACATAGGTGCTTCGGTAGCAGAAAGGCTATTTTTAATCTTAAAATTAATGTTTAACTGGGATTTAGTATTTGTGTGTGTGTAGGTGAATCTGTTTTCCTTGCTGGAATGCTTATTTGCATTGTCTGCATTTAAAACATCACTCTCCATCACAGTTTACATACCACATGTTGCTGATCGTTCACTAAATAGTTACTAAAGTTACCCTAAATTATTAACATCCCTAAAAAAACTAACTTATAATTTTAGGTGCACAAATCCTTTCAAGGAATTGATTCTTTCACTCCTGCTGCTATACCACAATGATGGCTGAGTATCTGATGCCATCTTTATTAAGATAATAAAAAAAAAAAACAATCCTTCTGCATCCTTTAAATACTTGCTAGAGACACATAAGAGAATCCCATTCACAGCAGAGGTGTGTTCAAATTTTCTTAAAGTTAACAATAATTGAATCAGCAAACAGATTTTCTAAATCATTACCTTCCCATACAAACATAGGGTTTTGGTATATCTAGAAATTGTTCATCAGTTTCTTTTTACTGCTACTGTTACAGCCATTGCCCCTGGTTTATTAAGAAATTACTTGCTCAAGTTGTTTATAAAAATACCTATGACTTACTGTAAGGTCAGAAGTAGAAACGAGTTTAAATATCTCATTTGTCTATATCACAAAAATCACACACACATGATTTGACACAGTTTGCAGCCGCTGTTCAGGCAAGGCCCAGGACTAGAATAGCAAGGGTATTATTGCAGGTCAGAATTGAGGGGTACTGGCAGAGCTGCGTGTGGGAAAGCTTGCATAACAGCCACACTGTGCCAAGCTTTAGCCTTTGTTATTAGTCCCTTTAATGAACGCCATATTCACACAAAATAAATAAAAAAATATGCTGCATATTTTAAGTAGAGTGAATTCAAAACTAAACAATTGGAAGATTCAATGCTACAAGAAAGCCGCACAGTAACTATTCCCATTCTCCTACAAATGCATTTATTAAAGTAACATGTGAGCAATTTTAAATATTCGATCCTTTTATTATACAGTTGAAACTTTAAAAAAAAAAAAAAAAGCAAGCATGCACTCTGGAAGATGATGAGGCCGTAGTTTTTAAGTAGCAAGTAAAAACAATAGCACCAAGATAACACGCAGAAAAACAGAGGCAAGTAACTTTGCAGCTGTGTTAATATAAGATGACATAGCTCCAGCAGTGGAAGAGGCTCTCTAACACACTGCCCAGTACTCCACCGCGGATGGCTCTCTAACTAATAGCGCTGTGGCAAACTGCTAAGTTGCCTACTAATGTATATTCTTTCCTGCACAAAACATTAATCCCAGTCTTTACAAGAGGGGAGTAGGTGGAGGACTGTGATGCTTTGAAGGAGACCTGTTTTGAGAAACCCCTTTTTAAGTGCATTTTCATCTTTTCTTTTTTCAGTGATCTTCTGCCATACTGGAATGTAAACACCACAGGAATAGACAGAATCTCGAATTAAGGATTTGGATGCCTTTCTTTAGAAGTAATCTTCAAAGAATGTACATCCCAAACATCACAGTGGCTCAACAAGCTAGGAAGCTAGCTACTGCATGTAAAACTGCACAGGTCATACCTAGCACTTACTACCAGTTGGTTCCTGAATTGCTACCAAGATAAATAAAAGCGTATCGTATCTTGGTATATTTGACAGGCAAGACTATCAGGGACGGTAATATTGCTTTAATGGAAGGAAACCATTCTTCCACAATGGCACTAGTTACTTATACACACTGTGTTGTTGAATTAAAAGTTAGCCCAGCAGGATTCTAGCTTTATTTCCGTTAGTAGGCACCCACCATCAGTTGTCGACGCTAGTGGAGAGGAAAGGCATGTCTTATTTACAGATGCTATTGTGCAGGCTTTAATAATAGTAAATACACAGAAGACAGACTATTGTGGACGGAAAAAATCTTTGGTTTAATGAACTGTCAACTCGTCCATCATAATATTACCCAACGTAAAACCGCCAAATCTGGACAAGCTCTTTGATGATATAAAGCAGGCAAGAGGTTTTGTTCACATGCAACAAAATGGAAGAGATTGCCGCCATTAAAAATATACTAACCCATGCTAGCACTAACTGCCACACATTTGTTAGATAATAGCTTGATTTTTTTCCTATGAGAATAGCCTTCTGCAAGAAAGAGACATTTAATCAGAGTGATACATGACATCCAAAAACTGAAACCAAAAATTATGGCATGAGCTAAAAGCAAGTTGTCTTCCTGAAGGCAGAATACTGAAACATCTTTAAGATTAATTCTGGGAGAGAATTCTGAAAGTCAAATGCTGAAAGATATTGAAAATACATTAATTATGCACAACTCAGGATCTAGGAGAGGTTAAACCCCAACTTGGCAGAAAATTGAATCCTTTTATTTGATACAAACTTTGTACATAGTGATGTTGTGTCCTGCATTCCTAATCTCCCTAGATCTACCAACGGAGCAAAAGGGCTGCAAGACAAAGGAATCGGAGATTTAGCCATTCTAGTGTCATCCTGCAAAGGAATTACATCAAACAGGCACTGTGGAAAACAGCTTCTTGCAACAGTTTGTGGCAGAGGTCAAACCTCAGACCCACCTGGGGCAATTGTCCATCTTGTTCTATCAAACATTTATAACAGCTTTCTCATCTTAAGTGGGATCCAAGGAAAGGAGACTTTTCACAGTTGCATCTGATGACTCTCTCAGGAACAACTGTCATTCACGTGCATTAATTTTCTCTGTCACCTTAAGCACTAACCAACCTTTGAAGACATGCTACCCTACCTTCTACAGTGTGTATTTTCCAGTTTTATCAGAGCTGAATTTTAATCCCTTATATTAATTTTGTGTGTGCGTGCACGTGTATGTATGCATTTTAACACTGAGGGCCCTTGCTTTCTACTCTGGGTAGTCTTAATTTTAATATTTTAATCATTCATATCAGAATGCTCAAAATTTTGGACACTAATTTTGGATCATCCACATTTTGATTCCCAGAAGGGCCAAGCACTTACTTTTCATTATAAAGTGCAACAAGAGCTGTGCTGAGGAAATCAAGTCCTATGTCTCTGGGGATTATTTTTCCAAGAATCAGACACACCAAATAAATGTCATCTTTGGCAAATGCAATGCGAAATCTATGTATTAGACACGCATTCAATTTCATTCTACACATAGATACTTAAATGAAGATGAATCTTATACATTTGCTAAAGAGTTGATTGGTCTGTTTGATAACACGATGCTCTCCAAAAGGTCACCAATTTGTCTAACGATAGAAACAACCACTAAAGCTGCTGAAGAAGCAGCTTCCCAGAGCAGTAAATTTTGAGAAAGTTCTCTGTCTCCAAGGACCAAGATAATTCCAGAACATAGCCGTGAATTCTGTTCTGGTTCAAGGTATGGGAAATTCCTTAAGGTAACAATTTTTCCTTTTCTCAGAATACTAAAGGTCACAGTCTGACACTTAATTGTGGCAGGAATGTTCAACAGACTGGGTAACTTCAATTTCTCAAGCTGAGGCTGAACCTAAGAACCTCTGTGCCAGCCAAATGCTGCTACCCCACAACATCGTGCACTCTGCTTCCCTCAGCCTCCAGAGGAACTCTTGCCATCTTCCCACCCTTAGCCAGTTCTCCATCCCCATACACAAACTACAAAATTTCCAAGTTTCTTCAGCTTTCAACCGTGATACCTATGTGGGGATGAAGTCAGCTCTCTGGAGTGCTACCAAAGACCCAGAAGGCAGCAGGAGCTGCAATGATAAGCTATCTTGAAATCAGCCAGTCCATCACTTCCCTCAACCACCAAGTGATACAAGTGCAGTTCTCGGACCAAAATCCTTGGTTCCCACTGTGTCAGACCACTTGATTTAAGGAATTGTTATCTAAAGAAAAAGTCTGGCAATCAATAAAGACACAACCAGAAAAATTAATCAGCACTCTTCTAAATATACTTTACACCGCATATTGCATAATGGTCTGACCCTCCCAGCGACAGTGACGGAGGACTGATGATGATTTTGTGGATGCTACATAAACCTTGCAACTTCAGTTCAATTTAGGTAAGGAGAGACTCCTCCACCAACAGTCTTACTTTCTTAAGAAACTACAAGCCCAGATGTCCTAGTCTGAAGAAGAAAAGGACATCTTGAAAGAGGGTGTGTGGATAAACACCACAAAAAGGGACCACTTAAAACACCTCTTGATTACACAGCAACTTTGAAAATCTCACCCATTCTTTTCACCAGTTTTCTTAATAATTTTTAATATCTAAAATTCAACAATCATTAACCAGAGAAAAATGACACATTACAGAAAATGTGGTGAATGGAACTAAACAAGGTGGTCCACTTTCAGGAGGTAATATGAATGATTCTTGTGGACTGGTCTTATAAATAGCAGATAAGTTTCACCCAGAACATCATAAGCGTTTAATTCTGATTTAGCTTAAACAACAGGCCTAGACTTCCGTTTATTTGAGCTACTTCTGCAACACAAATAAACAAGAAAATAGTTTTAAATTGACAAACAAGGTCTCACCTTAAGTCCTAGACATACATAAGCTTAACCCACTATTCTCTGGCTCCCAGGATACAAGCGTAATAGCTATAACTAGAATACTAAGTCTTTTTACTCAAGTTAAAGACACTAAAGGTGTCAGTGCTGGAGGGTGCTCGTTCTCTTATCCATGTCAACCAAGGTAACAATTCACAAATAGAAGATGATGTAACTAGAGCATGTTGTGCTCCACTGGTCCTGGCAGGTAGTATTGACTCTACATTCTCACCATATCCTAGCACGGGGAATATTGCAAGTGAGCTTTTTTTGACAACAGGACAGAGACTTTAAAGAACAGCATTAACCACACAACAACTCAAATAGAGAAGTATCAAAACACATTGTTGGAGCAAAAATCATGCTTAACAGTTCCTATGTGACTGCCTAATATGCTTTCCTACAAGACTTCATTTTCCAGCAGCTGTCTCAGAGTGTCATGCAGACACCTATGCAACTTTCTCTTTATCTGAAGCAACTGTTTCAATGTACAACTGCTTATGAATCAAATAGTTGTTAATGGGGAACTAGAGTTCTCCTCCTAAAAGACAGTGAAACAGGCAAAGACCACTCAACCCGATTATGGCATTTGGAGATACCATGAAGTGTCAACTCCTGTGTGAATGCACATCTTCTAAGACTAGATGAAAAAAAACTACTACAGCAATTCAAAGTTGACCTCCTGCTTAACAGCTGAGGCATTTCATCAGAGGTGCCCTGCATCAAACCGTCCATGTGGGAAACCCTCAAGTATAATTCTCTAGAAATACAATCAAATGCAAAGTTGTTTTCCATGCCTAATCTGTACAAGAGTAAAGCTTGCTCTAAAGGCCTAAGCCCGCTTGCTGCCAGCTTTTCCACAATCATGATATTTAACCAGAGACCAGGAGTATTTTCAAGAGCAAAACTGTCAGGTGCATAATCTATTTGCAAATCTCTGGGACATTGTATCAAAGAAGGAACTCCTGCACTGGTTTTGCGAGCTATGTGGTTGAAACTGAAACAACCTCCCAAAGGGTGAAGAAAAACTGCTTTGGTCAGAGAGCAATCACTGGCTGAGCCATTTTATTCAAAGGCAAGACTATGGCTGGAGGGAAAATTTGGGGCGAGGAATCTAAGCTTTGGGCCAGCCAGACTGAGTGAGCAAAAGCGTGGCAGATTAAGATCAACGCAGAAAAATGTGAAGGTTTGACATCTCGGAAGAGCAATCTAAACAACCACACACAACAACACTGAATTTGGAAATGGCCTCTAAGCACAGGAAAGAGGTCTTGGAATTGACAGTCCTCTGAAATCATCAGTTCAGTAACGTAGAAAAAGTAAACACTGCCTTAGTCATCATTTAGAAGGGCATTAAGATCAAGATGGACAGCATCCTTCTGCCACAACAGGAAACCTTGGTGCACCCGTATCTAGAATACTGTGGAGCATTCTGGCCTCATTTTTCCAAAAGAATGTAGCAGAATTAGAGGTACTTAAAGGGTCAAATAAAATTATGAAGGAGGTAGAGTGGCTGCTCCATGGGAAAAAGGAAAATACTCTTTTGCACAAACATTAGTAATCTTGGGACCATGCTGCCACAGGAGGTGTGGGAGACAAACTGCAGACTGGACAAACCTGTAGCCAGAAGACCCATAGGAGCATGCTAGAAGGATCAGGATGTACCCTCCAACATCCCTACGACGACTGTGAGTACAAGGATATTGTGAGGGTAATGGACCACCAAAAGCATCCGCACTCACGTGGCCTCTTTAACAGGCACCTCTTGCTGCTGGCATCAGGCACATGAAGGGCGAGATGGGCCACTGGCTGGTGTAAGGGTGTTTCTTCCACACCAGCCAAACATGCCACCCTGCAAACATACGGCAAGGCACTCCTCCACCCTCACTCATTCAGCCAGATTGGGTCCTCTTCATTTTTTCTAAGCAAACTATTAAAGCAAAGGCATATTTATGTACTTTTCATCAATAAATATCATGTTTCTTAAAGGTTGTAGAAATCCTTTTACCCACTTGGCAGACAGACATGCAAGCACTGCCTGATCTTCAGAGGTGATAAGTGTCCCCACTGCACCCACAAGACTCATTAGTAGCAAGAGGTATTCAGCACCTGTAAGAATCACCTTCTAATGAATTTTCCAAGGTCACGTTGAGAGTCAGGAAAAGAATCAGGAATGAAGCTCTATCCAGTGCTTTATCAACAAATTTAATTTTCAGGTGTCATCCATTTTTTTTCCTGATATTATGGTCATTCAAGCTCATATTTCACAGATGGACACCTTTTGCTCCAGGCATACACTACTTGATCTATTTTAGAAATCAAGCACAAGATCCTCAGATATGGCCAATCCACACACTCGCAAGGCAGGATAATGCTATGCAGAGGTCACTTCTGAGCTACTCAACACTACCGCTTACTGGAAAATATTCCTGTGGGTACTATGCACCCAGAACTGCAGCTAGGGTTCATAAGGCACCTTTGCCACTCCGTCTTCCCCCCAGCAACAGCTCTCTTTCCTCTGTGGAGAAAAAAAAAAAAAAACAAACAAAAAACAAAAACCAAACAAACAAAAGACCAAAAAACCACCCCACACAAAAAACACCACACACAAAAAAAAACCCAAACAACAACCACCAGGGAAGAAAGAGTGGTACAAGAACCTAGAGATTAACGATGAAACCTTTGGATTCAGATGCTTTAGACCTAGATGGTACCAATGTTTGGCAGCAGTGGGACATTCTACCAGACAGAATTTGCCCCCAAATCTAGATTATTTATCTAAAAGGACACTCTGGGTATAAAAACATTTCAACACTATATTTTTACATATAAAACTTACTCATTTGCCTCTTTACAGAAATACCAGGAGGCAGATTGTGTCCTGATTTATTAAGGTGAAACTGAGGTGGCATAAATGTGGCAAAAGTTTAGAAGGTCGCTAAGATCCTTAACAAAACACCTGATCACAGAGGCCCATTTAGAAAAGAGAATAACAAGTTCTTTGGCCTCAAGATGCATGACAAAGCTTAATTACAAAAGCGATGCAATACAGGCTGAAGGGAGCTGGAAGACAGGTACAAATAATATTAATTTTAAAGAAGTATTTTGCAGAATGAATTTATGGTTCTTCACAATGACTTCAGTATCTCAGGAAAAAAAAAAAAATCTGAAGGAAAACAGTAAGGTATCAGTGAACAGAACTGGAGTATTAATCTCCTGGGTAGAAACCCAAGTTTTACCAAGACAAGTTATGAAACTAGGAGGAAGAGAAAGTCAACCTGAACATCTCCTTCCTTCCTTTGAATATCCACAAGGAAATCAACCACAGTAACGTTAGGAGAAAAAGGAGGGTCAGAAAGGATGTGCAGAGCTTACATTAAATTCTGCCTTTACGTGTTTTACAGCAATAGAGGAACAGAGGGGTTCACGTTTCAAACAGGACTGGGAACAAACAGTCCCCGGTGGAGTCCTCAAGAACAACAGGAAAAACAGCACCCAGAAGACACTGTTGACAGAAGGAATATAAGCAAACTGGTCCTTTCACCCTGACAGACACATGAAGAGACCCATTTGTCCAAACTGGAGGTTTTCTAAAGCAGAAATCTAAAATATGTCTGGATCATTCATACATAGAATACTTCAGGCTACAATCATTCTCAGCAAGAGATTTTCCTTAATACTTGTCTACATCTGTCAGCTCATGCTGATACATACTGTAGTTTTATTTTTATTGATTTTAAATTCTAACAATGTCACAAGTTAATTCACAGGTCTTTAGAAGAGACCAACAGTAACTATTCCAACATCTTAAATGAACCTATTTCACCAGAAACAAATATCACAGTTAGTATATTCATAACTAGTTTTTTATCATTTTAAGCTGCACACAACGTATGCTCTCTTCTACACCCCCTCCTTCCACTGGAGAGGCAAATAGCTTGTATTTTCCCTTTATATGAGCATCTTCTCATATCTTCCAGGCTTGTAATTTTCTATTCCTATAATCTATTTTTTCAGGTAATGGTGGCAGTGCACAGTACTTTGCTTTAGAGCCAATTCCATGCTAAATAACGATGCATAGCTTAATTAGAGACTAGCAAAGAAAAATTAAGGGTGGGGAGACTGGATTAACAAAACCAAACGGCGATGATGCAGAATGCAGACCCAAAAGTGCACTCTAAAAATTCTACATGTTGTAATGACTAATAGTTGTGTGCTTTTTAAAATCATTTTGTAGCTATGGCTTCCAGTCATGAAAATACATGCAGTCTCATAAAAAGTCTGATATTAGCATGCCTCTTCAAGTGCAAGTGAGTTGTCAATAAGACAATTAAGACAACATCAATAATACACACTGCATGTTATTATCTGCTATTTGAAATCTCAGACTATCCAAAGATCTCTGGAAACAAAGGGTACATCTGACACTGGCAAAAACGCTCTCCCACAAGTGAAATATGTAATTCTGAATGTATGCAGTGGCACTGCTACCTGTAAGGGGAAAAATGAATTGCTTTTAGATACAGTATAAATAACTCCTGGTAATGTAAAACCTGGCTCTATAGAAGAAACTGCTACAATAGAAAATTAGCAATCCTGTGCTTAAATCAATCACTTCTATCACATGATCCGAGTCAATATAAGTACTGAATAAGTGCTATCATTGACCTTAATCAGCCAACAATTGGCACACAGGGATCAGAAATTCTAGTGAGGAAATCAGTTGTCCCTAGTAAATTTTAGGGTTTGGGGGAACCACAGGCATGCAGTCTTTCACAACATCTTTCTGTCGAAACTGCGCAATGTTCAAACAGGAAGAAAGAAGGAATAACTGAAGTTAAATAAGCAAACTTCCAGCACACTTTTTCAGGCACAAAACTCAACAGGTGCACACGCACTCCCATTTCACAACTGAAGAATACTCTACTCGTGAATTCCCCCACACCCCATAACACCGAAACAGTAGCCAAGCATATAATAAAAAGTCTTCAATGATTTTACTCGGTGGAAATAACCTATGAGGAAGTGAGTGTGATGAAAATCATGCTGCACAGCGATTAATTTGGGTTTTAATCCTGATGTCCCATTTCATCCGAAGTTGCCATTAAGCTCAAAAGGAGAAAGGACTACATAACTGGGACCCAACATTTTTATTTATCCACCTCATAAGCTGAATGTGATTTCAGATTGAACAAAATAGATTTCCCTGTAACTAATGGACCAGATATATTCATACAATGTCCTTTTATCGATTTTACTTTATTCTACCTATTGTTTGCATTTTCCTTTGAAAAACACATAAATGTCGTTACACTGTAGATGTCCTTTACAATTATTATATCATTCACTGTTTCTTAACAAAAAATACATGCTTTGCTACAGCGTGCTTTCTAATGAAAGACTCCCCACTAGCCTAACTGGAGTTAGAACACACTGTACATTTTGGGAGAAACAGAAGAAAATTAGACCCCTTTGGAATTGGTTTGTTTGGTTTTGAAATATGTGTCTTTAAAAATTTAATAGGAGAAAGAAATGGCTAAAGGACAGACTTCATTTTAGACACTTTCTAAACAATAAGCCTATTTATATAACTGATCACATAACGAATTTCTAGGCACTTTATGGAATGAAAAGCCTTTTGCACCACAAAAGTCAGACTGCATGCGGCTTTCAAGTTTCAGAAAATAAATATTCAAAGGGATGTAGCAACAAAAATATATTAAGTATTTTTAACCTATACTGTTCTGAAATTTTACACAGTTGTGTTAAATAACCACAAAAATTTTATCAAATATCTACTAAGTATATGAACAGCTTTAAGTGTACTGTCATAGTTTACCAGTTTTTTGGTTGTTTTTTTTACTCTTCCTCAATTTATATTTCAATATTTTCTTCCTAAGTTACGATTATGCAAAACAGGATTTGCTTTGGATGACTGTTTGGAATGTTTACAATTATTTAATACAATTTACTTAACTATTTTGAAACCAAATGATGTGTTGAATTAAAGAAGGTTCAACACTCAAATTGCCTTCATATGTTCATTTTTCAGCATACTGCACTGACAGATGAGGAGAGCACATTTTCATTTGTAAAGTGTGCATGGTGCTCCACCAGGTTGCACTGATGAAATAAGTGATTTTAGAAATCTTTTAACAAAAAAGACAACTTTCTTTCATGGAATCAACATTCAATTTACCTGTCATTATGGTAGCTACCAGATGAATGCAGGCAGAGGTTAAAAATAAAAATGTATCTATAAAACATACACAGAACAAGCTACAGCTTACAAAGTATGAGGCAATGATTCAGCTATCAAATTCAAAAACATTTTCAAATAACCAAATAATCTTGCATGCAAGAGCAGCCTTCAGAGATATTCACATTTATGCACGGTCAGCTTTTGCCAAAACAGCTATGATCTCAAGTTTTTCAGCTCTTCAACACAACTATGACTAAGGGCGCGAGAAAGAGGCAAGGTTTATAAAGTAGAAAGCACCCGGACATAAGTATCTTTGACAGAGTAAAGCTTCCAGCAGAATCTCAACCAGGTGCAGCCACTTTCATTAGCCAAGTCTGAGATTACTCCCATGCTGATGATCAAGTCCTATGAAAATATGAATTATCTGCGTGCACCACGGCAGCGTTCATCCACACGCTTTGCTACTGCTGGACATCCTTCTCAGGATTTCAAATCTGTACATGTAATTACCAAAATTCTCTGAGAATTTACACACAAATTCCCAAATATATTTTGCAGATTTCACTTTTTTAACCTATGCCATTTAATTTCCTGTTAAAAGGGAAACATGTCTTTCACTCATACAGATGGGACAAGGCAGAAGCTTGTGATCTCTGAAGCATGCTGAAGAGGGACTGTGTTAGGACTTTCTCCCTTTTGCTTTCTGTTACTTCTTGTCGTACAACCAATAATAATCAAAGCAAACTAGCATCCATTGCTCAGATTCAAAACCTAGTTACCAACTGGAACCCACTGCGTACTGAAACTCTAAGGACAGTTTTGGAAGCTCAGCCTTAACTGAACTCATGATTTGGGTTTGTTTAAATAAAGGAAAAGTTCTGATAGAGGGCTTAAATACCCTGTGTAAGGCAGCCACTGTTGGAAGATCTTAGCTCTTGGTAGCAGAAACTGAGTCACAATCTTGGAAGCCCCTTCCAGGATGGAACATGTGAATGCAGCTTAAGAGATTTCAGTATCACTGAAGACTACCCCTTTGATACTCAAAGTCTAAAATGAGCCTGAGCCAAATACTGGCTTGTCATGAATAAACCAAGTTCAGATACTTAATCAAATTTGCATTTCATTGTGATGGAGTATTTACATTATGGCTATCACTGTGATAGCAGAGCATTTAGTCAATATGGCATCTCTGACTGCTACCATGAAGTCTGGAACTGTTGTGTCTGCAGGTGACAACCTGAGGGACTCTACACAAATTCAGGCATGGGCAAGCCAGAACTGACAGCAGGCCTGCCTAGAAGAGCGTTGTAGGGTGTCCTAGGGCTTGCCTGATCACCTGAAATTCGGAGGCACTTTTCTGGTACAGAGAAGGCGGCGCCAGGTTATGCTACTGAAGGGGAGGTGGGGGGGAAAAAAAAAAAAAAAAAAGTCAGTCTACCAGCCTTGGGCTTTTTGAGTAGGGAAGGTTTTCTCAGGGTATCACAGGAATGACTGATCCTACATCCATAAGGAGCACAAATCAGCACATCATTGACGGGATGAGCAAAGCTGACAATTCTTCTGCTCCTTTCTGAAGATGAAATCTTGGTTCCCATGAACTCAATGGTAAAAGTCCCCATGACTGAATGGAGCCAGGATTTCTCACTGGACTATGAAGCTAATAGGGAAAACAGAGGCAAGAATTTTACTTAATCATTCCTTATACACTTCAATAAGGAGACACTCTAGTCCTCCCTGTTATTGTCAGGGTTCACCTAGGGACAGGGATAGGATTCTTCCCCGCTTTATTTCAAACCATCTTAGACATATCTTTCTTTTCTTCCTTTCTTTTAATGGGAGAGTGGAAACCCCAAAATCCAGGGGCTCAGTCAGATTCTAGCTTCTCTTGGTCTATCTGTCACACAGATGAAAAGGGACTGCAATTTGCTGCATAACCTATGCTGTGCCCCAAGCTGCAGTAGCACTGCATGGTTTCATGTAAGTGACATGTCACAGTCAATAGCAAGTGTGTCAGCTTACTGACAGGCACAGAACGTGTGACACCATCCTCCAACACCACTCTTCTCTGCAGCCTCTGCCTCTCAGGGAGCGCATAAACAAGACTTGGTAGCAAGGAGTGCAGAACAGGCATTTCATGTGTTTTGTCAGTGTTGTGATACACAGCTGCTTTGCAAAAGTATTACTGCAACCCCGTGTCAAATGTCACTCATGTTTCCGCTGTGACTGCGAACATGGTATAGTGCATAAAAACCAAACGTGCTAGTTAAACTATGTAACTCCTGAGCAGTGCCCTCCATTAAATGTAATTGCATTATCTGACAAATAATCAATGTTCAGATGACACTCAAGAGTCCTAACTGCTAATCCTGGGCTAAAACTATCTGATATTTGCCTTCTTTCTGAAGTTTTATACTGTGCCTGTGCTTCAATATCAGCCCCAAAGGAGAAGCAGCATCACAAATAAGGTCCTGGCTTCCAGTATGAATTTGCTAATAGTGCCATTAGAGAGAGAAAGAACATAATCTGGTTTTGGACAAAAGAGGGGTCTTAGCCTTTGGTGAGCAGAATGACATGGCACCTTGTTTATATCATTACTTAGGATATTTAGCATGTTAATTTTTTATTCTGTTAGGCTTAATTCTTCAATATTTGGTATAGATCTCTCATTTTACCAGGAGTTCCAATGAGAAGGGAAAGTGCAGTGACTTTGATATCAAGGTCTGCAAAGAAAATTAAAATAGCAAATATTAGTTCAGAACAACCTGTGAGAGCATAAGAGCTGTTTTATATAGCTGTGGGCTGCTCTGATCTGAATGCATAGAGGATAGCCTTCTCCTGAGATAAAATAAAAGACTTTTCTCCTTTCCTTCCTCCACCTTCCTCACTTGGGCCTCCAAGTTGGATCTCCCACGGTCTGCAGCCCTTGATGTTCCACCTCACCAACACAGGAGTAAGCACTAGTACTCCAGCTCCTGCCTTAGTCCTGGCCACTCACCACACATTTGCTGTCCTCATCACCTCTATGTGGTGGTATAAAACTCCTTAGAAGTCCTCTGCCTTCTGCACTTTCTTCCCTGTAGCTGGTAAGGCCCAGCCAGGCTGCCCTCACAGGACCTGCTTCAGAGACCCAGCTTCGTTACCTTCAGAGCCAAGAGCAGTCATGGGCAGTGGGAATGGCCCCATCATTTTGGGCGTCTGAAGTAGTTTTGCTATGGAATGGTGATGGTGGAATGCCACCAGACAAGTTGTGGAGAAAGAACAAGTGGGAAGAGCTTTCCTGCTCTTCACAAAGCAGCAAGGTTCTGTGATGTGAGCTTAATTACCGTTTACATGAACACTGTATTTGTTTATATTTAATACAACTTTTTCTAAATGTAATTCAAGACCACAGCTATTCTAGAGTACAAAAAGCAAGTCTTCCTTTGAACCATATTTTTAAGAGAACTACTGTTCCAGCCAATTTAAAAAACAATTATGAGACCACACAACTTTTGGAAACACGTGGATTATTGATGGGAGCAACAGATTTATGTCTCACTGCAGGTTTTCAAAACACTGTAGCACCTAACTCCTCAACTAATAGAATTGTGACCAGAATTTTCCACTGCTTTAGCTTTTCTTACCTTCAGAGGACCCAATTCAACACAGACTTAAGCACATGCTTAAACACTTGACATCCGATTTTAGCAAAACAGCTAAGCACATGTTTCAATACCACTGCTTCCACACTAATTCAGGATCAAACACTACAACATAAATGCTCAGCATAAGATCAGCTGAAGCAGTACAGGTGGAGTCAACTCTGCACCCGTACATTTTTGCACTGAACAGCTTTAATTGACATCCTTTACATGTATGTGAATGTCATGTTTATAAAAAGAAGGCTCATGAAACACAGCTGAAGAAACATAGGATTCCCTCAAAACATACAAAATCATAAAAGCTACCGAACCTTTTGTTTACAGCCTTCCTTAGAAAATCTAAGCATGTAAACCACACAAATGAAGTATTTTAAAATACCATTTTAAAGACCATTTTAAAAGTTTTCTTATTCTTGTTATATCAGTTTCTCGAAGATAAACATATTTATTCCTTCTATAGGTACCTTCATGTCGTGCAGCTCTAAGACAAACATGCAAGCATCCTGTAAAATAACTGAAGTATTATTCAGTAATTATTATTTACATTCTCCTTGTACACTTGCCAAACTTCGCATACACCTGCTTATAGAAGGATGGGGCATCTGTGCCCAGGCAATAGGTGTTTCAGTATGGACTTCAAACGGAGAGCAGCAAGCCCTAATAGAATAATAGGTACCTGGGTTACCTAATCGAAGGGTTTAAGTGTTGGCAGTATCGTTGATAATAAACTAATAAGTTAGAAGAGCCTTCTTCACCTAGATGTCCAGCAATGATTGGACTAAATAAGGGCTGAAGATTGTTTAGAATTAATGTTGTTCACATTTAAATACAAATTATCTTAGTAGGGTTTTGCATATTGATTGTGCACTGCTGTTAAGTCCTCTTATTTCTATAGAAATAAATGATCCCTACTCAACATATAAAAGCTGTCCTAGTACTAAATAATGATCTCATCAGGGGGCAAATCCTAAATGGAAGTTACTGGAGGGGACTAAATTCTACACTCTCCAAGCAGGCGGCCAAGAAACACCTATGACCCAGAACAAGGGACAAATGGCTTCCAAGCCTAGCAGAACATACAGTTTAACGAGGCTAACTTCCATTTTACACAGATGATGCTTTCTGAATTAATCTGTACAGACACGCACGCATTCTAACAGACTGGGAAGAGTTCAAGAAGCTCTGCATCCCCTCCCCCCCCCCCTTATTTTTTAACCAATTTCTTATTTCAAAGAAGAGGAGATTATGAAAGGAGGAAAAGTTGTCTTCAAACCCAGCTTGAAAAGGCATATGCAGTACTCCACTTTATCTGCTAAACCTGTTTCTCCTGACAACATGTTTCCTAGCACTGTGGCAACCCACAGACAGACCCTGATCTGAGAGATCCTGCTCTGGTACATAGACATGTAGCTGGACACATGCTGAAAGCCAGTGCTTCTCCTTTAACTTATCTTTGGTTTGCTCTATTTTGTTCAGCTCCACCACCAGCATCAGAGAGAAAGGTGAGAAAATTATTGTTACATTATTAATAAAAAAATAGCGGTAACAGGGCATTCAGGGTATTTTCATTAACAAATCAGAAACTATAAAGTCGTACCATGATTTTTTGAAATAATAAAACATTTGCTTCAGAATAAATATAATTAAACCAAGAATAAAAGTACAATTAGTAAAAGATATATGACGTGTCATAAAAACAAGCAACAATAAAAACTGAGGACTTATTTGTACATCCGTATTTGTAAAGGAACAATATAAAAAAAAGAGAGTCTTTCACTCTGATAGGTAATATTTTATTTGACTCACATATATGAAACACGTCTTCAAAAGCCCAATCTCCCAACAGAAAAATCTCGTCAAACTAAAGCATACCCAGAAAAATAGTCCCTGTCTGATTAAAAACATCAATATCTTCTGAAAAAGGTACACTAAAAAATGTCATGCAGTTAAAGAATATGGACCAGCCAGACTTTTTACAGTGGCATCAACCTACTTTAGATGTTCATATCAACTACAGAGCAGAGGAATGAAAATTGCATTACGTTACAGACTATACATGTGTAAACAGTTTTCAAATCCATCTGGTTTTATTAAAAATGTAAATCATAAATTTCAATACTTTTCCCAATGTCACAGGAAAAGTCTGCATGATAATTTGTTTCTATCCACAACAGAATTTATCTCATCAAATGCAAGTTACGTCTAACTTAATGGTGGATGTGAATTCACTGCAAAAGTTGAGTCTGGTGAGTAAAAGGTTAATAGTGTGAAGTCTGTGAGTTAGTATGATGATGTGTGAAGTAGCCAATCAACAGCTGGTGTTTGCAAGAGGCTGGGATATTATATTTATGAAGCAGTGTGTTTTTTGCTTGTGTGGTGATGACTTCAACTAGAAGCAGCTAAACTTTGACTCAGCCGGCTCATACCTGAGAACAAGATGCTGAATTACTGACAACTATGGACCCAGTCATTGCAACATTCATTAAGGTCTTAAATTAGTGAACTTGGTGGTGAATGTAAAAGCACTGAAAAAAGTATTTGTAAGCTTGAGTCCTGTGAAATTCATGATTCTCTAAGAGAAAGGCTTTCACTTTTCAAAGGCTATCCAAGGGTCCCCATTTCTCATTTATACGATAGGTTCATGATGGCAGCTGAGGGACGTTGAATGAAGGTAGAAAGTCAGGCAGTGTGAGAAATGGAGAGGGAGGGAAGCACTGGGAGATTGTCTTAATACTGCTCTGATATTGGCAGCAGAAGCCTCCTGGAGAGGTGCAATGCTCCACATATTTGTAAAACAGCCATCAATAGCCAAAAATTTAGGCCATCCCCAAAATCGCCCTTTGCCACTTGTGCTATAAAGCAAGATAAATTAAAATCCAAATTAACTCAACACTCATCATAAACATCTTTTTAAAAGAATTAAAGATTTTTCATGCAAAGTGTAACCATCAGCCAATATTTTACTCCTAGGATTTTACTATACTTAATCAACCAAGAATCTGATATTATATATTCTTCATGTGAAAAATTTCTGCAGGTACCAGCAGCAGTAAAGGTATGTAAGGGTTGCAGGCATATCCCCAAATCCACCTCAGCTGTAGGAAGAAATCTCACAGCATTGCTAGATCAGAGATCAACTCAGACCAATTCTAAATGATTAAGACTGTTTAACCCAACTGCAACAGGTATTTACACACAGGCTAAGGGTCTGACCTAAACCTTTGAGAGTCAACTACAAGGTGCTCATGATTTCCATGGGTTTTGAACCAGCTGCTAAGAAATATTCAGGCTAGCATTTTTTGTACTATATGACAGAGGGTAGTAGTAGTAGTATCTTGTCTATACCTTGCAAGTATATATAAAAAAATAAAATATAATTAAGATCAAATTACAGAAACACCGTTGATGTAATTTAGGACTTGTAAAAATCAAAGTTGTACAAAAAATTGAAGACCAATAAAAATGTTTCCATGATTCTTTTTTTAATCCCATTGAAAACAATTTTTCGTTGTAAACATTTTTGCTAGCCAAGCACTGCAGCATTGTGCAACTGCATGACAGCCAAAGAGAAACTGATGAAAAGCTGACTAGATTGATTTCATTTTTCCAACCAGAGTGAAATACGTAAAAGGAAATAACAAAATGGTGAAGTTATTTTTATATATAAAAAATGTTCACATTTAATAAACTCACATGGAAACTGTACAGCCAATGGTAACTGCTTTTGAAATATATCTACAGATCCCTTCAGTTCTGCACAGGAACGAAGGCAACAGTGGGTTCCTGCAGCACCTTTCCCCTTCCTCAGCGAACCACAGGAACACTGTCTCTGCTGGAGGCATCAGATCTGAGCCTGCCCAAATTTTCTATCACCCATTCCCTCTCCGCCCTGTGACCTCCCAGGTTGCTGTGTAGAAGTCTGGCAGGGGGTTACTACTGGAACTCAGAGCTATATTTATTCTCTTGGCTCCCATCCATCACAGTTGCAGAGCAGCCAGAAGGGGAACCAACCAATACAGCATGGGATCTGCCAGAGTTGTGCTGCCAGAGAAGTTAAGAATGAAAGACAGAAGCTATCAAAATGAGTATTTCTATCTCTAAGGAAAGAAGGGCTTCCTCCCTTTGCAGATCCCCCTTCTACAGATTAAGACATTTTTTTCTCTCCTTTTTGCAGAATCCCGACAGAGAAACCTGCCGGTTCCATAGGTCTTTCACATCTCTCATGAGTTTCTTCATGAGGGAAGGAGCCCTAACAGCACAGTAACCCTTACATCTCTAAGGCATTTGTTGGCATTTACACAGCATTTCTCTCCACCTCACAGCACTACCAGACAGAGTGCCATCCACAAGCTGTGCTGTACGCCAGTCCAAGATACTCACGGGAGAAGGGTATAACCCTGCACCCATTGCACCTCCTACAGCCAGACACTCACTGCTCAGGGGGGACGTAGGATCAGTTAACCAGTTCTGTTCAAACACATAATATACCAAACAAAAGAACAGCAACAAAATTCCATTTTGAGATGAAAACGCTTTGACTTATCAAGATGCACCTCATCACCAACTGACTGTTATAATAATTAGACTGTGAACTTTACAAGAAAGGTAGAGAACCAATAAGAAACAGTTTTCCAATACCACAAATACTTTGAAGATTTCAGAATTTCCCCTTGTTCCCCACCAGGACTAACCTGATACCTTTTACAACTTTTCAAAAGGAAGACACAGCAAGACAACATTAAGAATATGAATACTCTCATCACATCACACTCAGGAGTGCAGCGTACAGGATTCTGCAACAGAAGCAAGTTGGACCCAGTCTCTTGCATCACACTCGAGTGCCCAGGCCAAGAGTCGGTCCTCTTCTGACCTGCTGACTAATTAAATGATTACTTAAATTGGAATAGCCTAAAGCAGGAACTTAAAAGACTCACCCTGGAAGAGCCAAAGTGTGGTTAGTAGGGCACTCATCTGGGATGTGAGAAACTTGATTTTAAGAAGCTGATTCAAATCAGATATGAGAGGAATGATCTGAACCTAGCTCTCCAGTGACCCAGGTGCATTTCATAATCACCTAGTCCATAATGAAGTGCAGAGATGCAACTCTTTCATTTTGAGCAGAAATTCAATTGTGGACCTGAGAAATCCTTCGAAGATGCAGCATGTTGATGCAAACTAATGAACTAGCATTTTTCAATTGCAATAAGAAAAGTGTAGCTAGTTCTGGCCAGAAACTATACTTCTATATTTGGAAAGCACCTAGCATGCCAAAGGCACTACCAAAACAAACAATAGATTGAAATTCTAATCCAGAAGTGGCTGTGGATTTCCTCCTGCTCATTTACCTAATAGCATGTCCATTTATTTCATACACATGCATATAGCTTTCTGTATTCAAATAAAAGAGAGACGCTTGAACATTTGTTCTTTAAAACAATCAAGACTATTTTAAAATATCTGAGCTATTTAAAAAAAAAATTGTAGTAAAATCCAACGAAGGGAATAGAGCAGGAGAGTTTTGTTAGCTGGTATTATGGTACTAATAAAGAGGCTGGGTTCTCTTCTGCTAGTTATTAGCCCTAAGAGTAATTACAGTCCTGTAGCAAAATCTCAATGAATCAATGAAGAACAGATACCTTAAAAAGGTAGAAATAGTAAATTTGTTATACATCCCAGTGTTGGGTAGCCTATAACCTTTGCATTTTAAGAACTCCAATGGCTGAGTTTCTTTTGCATTTGAAATCATGATACAAGAAAAAGTTTAATTGGGATCACTTCCTGAGAACATCAGGCTTTTGCACTGAGTTTAAAAAACAGTGGGGTTACACAATGTATTTACAGTGAAACTAGGAATCACATGAGACTCACCTGGTATGGAAAGGAGGTTTTACCTGCTGACTCAGTCCTACCCCAATTAAAATAAAAGGAGCAGAACTGGATCCTAGAAATCACTCAAAATCAACCAAAATTTTGCTAACCTTTACACACTTCTCTCTGAGAGTCCCATCATTTTCCACAAAAATGTGGGATACGTTCCAACAATACAGAAGTTCAGTGAAAAGCTACTTGTAGCAGCAGCTTCAAAACTAGTGCTGCTTTCCAATGTTGAGTCAACCCTCGACATTCAAAAAAAAAAAGTCATCGCATGGACTAAAAGCTGTGAAAACGTTCATGCAAAACCTTGAAAAATAAAATGGGGGAAAAAACAATCAAACAAACAAAAAAAAGAACCAAAAAACAAAAAACCACCCGCAAAAGACAACCGAGCTTGTCTACATGCGGGGTTTTTTTCAGAACTATTCCAGCACTGATATGATTGAAGCAGTGCAAACACCTATCAAAAGTCCTTGGCCACTAAATAGAAGGCAGTTTCTGCTTCTCCTGTTATAAACTAACACCTTTAGTTAGTTTATAGTAGATAGAGGAGGCAAGATTTTTCCCTAATCTGCTCAATCAACACTTCACATCACTCCCTCAACGAAAACTGGTATCAAAACCAAAATGTTGCACTGCCCTATGTTTTAATATTTCTATGGAGCCCTGAAAAAAACCTACATGTAGACCTAGAGAGCCAATGTTAACAAACACACATGAAACTAAAATGTAACCCATCCGTACAGAGTCATCAAAAGAAATGTTAGGAATTGAACATCCAGCCCACCATGTTAGCCTTTGTTAACAGAAACCTGACTTTACACCTCCTTGCTTTCTTCACCCTAGCTTTCACATGCTCTTTCTCAAGAAACAAACCTAGGCTTCCCTTGAACTCATTTATCCTTTCCTTGCTGGTAATTTATTCCATATGTTTATTATCCTTTTCATGAAGTAATTCTGCCTGAGTTTCCTATTTATTCATGCTTTTCTAAATTTTAGATTAAAGGGACCTATCCATATCTATCTATATCTACCACTGATATTCCAATGACAAAAGACTGATGGTAACAATGTCTGCACAAATCTGTGGAGACCAACTTACGAGAGTGAAATAAAACAATGTTAATACAGTATTCTATCATTTGGAAAAATAAATATAAGGCCAGCTTGGCAACCTAGCACAGTGCTATCACGTGGATTACTGGGGCTAACTCCTAGATCAGCAGGGGCCAGGACTACCGAGGAAGCAATATACACAGCCCTGTTGTGACCAAGTAGATTGTGGTACCTGATAGCAAGCCCTCTGTAGCACTGATGAGCTCAGCAGTGCTCCCATCCTCCTCACAAACAACCATTGACTGCTGCGGAATAACCCAAAGGCATAAAAAAAGAGGAAAAGTTTGTAACAGCGCTTATCACAGTTAAAAAAAAAAAAACCAACACAAACTATAACAAAACTCACATTAAGGCTGAAACAAGTGTATTATAAAAGGAAGAATCAGGACTGCCATTTATCCCTTTGCACTGTGATACCCCGGCCCACTGGAGGATGATGGCAAGGAAGGCTCCCTGGGACGTCCCTGGCTGTCCCAAAGCAAAGCAGGAGCTGTGGGCAGCGCCCCCCACAGCCAGCCGCCCCTTCACCCTTACACAGGCCATGGGGGTGAAAGTCAGCTCATACTCTCCTTTTTCCCCCCCTCTCCTGCTTCTCCTGTTCACAAAATTGAGACAGGAACAAATTTTCCCAAGCAGCCTTTCCCTGGCACTGTGGGTAGCCCACCTGCAATAACCCCTGATTATACTGGTTGAATATGTTACTGCCTGATCTCCAGCAACTTCCACCCTCCCGACAAGTGCTCGCTCCCTCTGGAAGTCCAAGATGCTTACAGCTGGACCGCTTAACACTAATGCACCAGAAATGAGCAGCTGGTTTGAAGAACTAGCTCTGTTGCTTGCCCCATGCTATGGGAGTGCCATCAAAGCCATCACCATTATTTCCCAGGCACTGCTACCTGCAGAACTCTCTGCTAATGTCCTACCATGATAGGCAGTGCTGCTTTTTTCATAACATGACAAATACTTGTAAGGAATAACCTAGTTTTTATTTTGGTTATACGAGTCTTGAACACTGCAGTGCACAATGGAGAAAAGATCGGATACTGAGGCTGCTGTGGCTATTTTAGTTCTGTTTTCTTCATCTGTGTTTAAAAGACAGTCAGATTATAACAAAATTGTTTGTCTTTAATATAGTTCAACTTGACCTGATGAACCCATCTCTTTAGAAAACAATCTCACATGGAGTATTTAGAGTAAGACACTATAAAACAGCAACTTTAAAATACTTTCAAGGCCCCATCTTACATTTTTTTAAAAAAATACAGACAACTAAGCTAATTATAATTACTCCTCTATAACTCTTGCTTTTTTGATGCATCTGGTTATCTAGTAAGATGCACCTGAAAATTAGAGCATATTTAAATATAAGGGAAAGGTGCCAAATTCAGAATACTGGAAGAATTTTCCCTCTGGGAGCGTGTTTAGTCACAGCATTGGTGCAGTTCGGCAGAGGCAACGCAATGCCCTGCTTGCTACCCTTCCCTGATCTGGATCTCTGCTACCTCTGAAACGATGTTTCAAATCTCTTAGTGCTTGGCTTCATTGCTTAAGCTTCCAATAGGAGTGAAAATGTCACAGCAGTTACTGTGATCCACTGAGATTTAAACAGACACTACTCAAGTTATTTCACGTTAAGCAACAAACATCCATCAAATCATTTCAATTTTCACTTGTTTCTACCCAAGGTCAGATTCTGATCAGTGTCTCAAAAAAGTTCATATTCCTTATTCGGCCACACAACTGGAAGCTAGAACCACACATCCATACAATAACCCTAAGATCATCCAACTAAGCATCTCAAGAGTTATTTTACTTTTACATATTATCTTTCAGTAGTTCATCCTTTTTTCCCTTTCTGCGAACATCTGTGCCCAGAGTGTCTTCACTAGAGAAATTTGGATTTCCATCTACAGTTGCCAGAAATAAGTTTATTCATGTTTCTATAAAAGAAAGAATATGTATTCTATTTTTTCACCGGTGTTCTCCTTCCCTGAATCCAAATTGCTTGCACCTCTGAAAATGCAAGGTGTGAATGAGAGAACAGAAAAATGGCTTTTCAAGATCGTACTGCTTTTAGCATTTTGAAGAGTCGATATACATCTATTCAGGTATCTGAGAAAAATTCAGATATTAAAATTTAAATTTACTTACAAATCCTATTAAAACACCACAGTAAATCAGAAGATACTAAAAAGCTTTAATTGTCCTCTTTCAAATCAGAAAAATAAATCTATTTGTGGGTTTCTTTTCCATTTTTTATAAAGTTCATATAAATCCATGCGCTTTTTTTTTAATGCCTTTTTTCTTTTTTTTTTTTCCAGTCAAGGCACTCTAAAAACACCTGTGCAATTCAAAGTCAACTTTAAGCAAAAATCAACATTTGGAAAAATTACTTCTACTGATTTTCCTACACTTGATGGAACTTGTGCTTCCCAGGGAATAAGCACAGCCCATTTTAATGGACTAGTGGATTTTCTACGTCTGTTCTAATGCAAATCTCTTTGGTCACCTAAGGCTCCCATGGTGGGTAAACAACCTAATGTGTCAGCTTTCTGTACTGAAGATCACAATTTCTGATCTCAGCACTGTCTTCACTGCTGCAAGCAAAACAGTGGTACTGATGTTGCAACTTGCAGGCTACTCTCTTCTGATAATGAATGGGTTGGGTTATTGGCCTCTAGCATGGACAAAAATATGACAATCAGCCTGTTCATTATATAAAAGTCTACAGTGAAGACAGTGCCAGACAACTTGCTGAGTATTAGAGCTCAAATAAATTCAGAAGTCAAAAAGCCCGTAGAACAATTCCTTTTTCTTCTTTACAATTGATAAAGTCATAGTCAATTTATTAGAAGTGTTTTAATACAGTATTTCCATCATAGGAACTTGTATCTTCAGGAACTCATTTGCAAAACACAGCTTTAGCATGCAAATATTTTAGATACATTCCCTGCAAATGTAATACAGAGACTAACCTTTCTTACATCTGCAGTTGTTAATTGTCATCATTTGAACAGCAAATGAAAACAAAGTTTAAGCCACTGGCACTTTAGAAAAAAAAGAAATCACGTTAAATCTCATTTACCTGCAGTGATAGAAATTCAAAGTCACAAGCAAAATCTGAAGACAGAGCAGCTATGAGAAAGTGCACCCAATCGCAGGGTTTAGCAACTGTACCAAGACTCTCTTCTAGTGCACGTTCTGAAATAGCAATCGATTCTCTAAGCACTTGTTACTAAACTGGAGACATTTTCTTTCTACAACATTCTGAAAACTTTAAACAACTCATTTCCGATTCTTTTCTTCCAAAGATTAACAGCACATCCACTAGAAGATGAATTAAAAATAAAATTTAAAAAAGGATAGCAGAAAGGGGAAAACAGAACAGACTGGGACAAACATCTCAAGCTATTTACAAATATTTTTATAATGACTAGAAATCATAGAACCCTCTTTAGCTGTCTAACTTAAAAAAAAATAACAACAACAACAAAAAAAAAACCCCAAACAAGCCAAAAAATGCATCAGCTGTTGACTGAACACAGGGCCTGATTTTCAAAGCTGCTGAGCACCCACAACTCCATCTGAAGTCAGTGGAAGTGATGAGTGCTCAGCAGCTCTGCAGATCAGGCCCAAACTGTACAGGGGTCTGCTAGCAGCCTAGCAGAAGTGGTTTTTAGGGAAGGGGGGTTGTTGCACAAATGAGAAGGTTCAAAGTAATCTGTCAAAGAAGTGCTGCTACAGTCACGAGTCGTAAAGCTAGCTAGCTCCCATCTATAGGAAAAAAGTTAATTCATAGGGCTCATAGGGCTTGCATTTGTCAAGGAGCAGGACGTCAATGCTATCATTATCAGGCAAATCAGCCAGGCGTTTAATGGTAGAATCAGGAGACATTTGCTCTCCACTATCAGAATGACATCATAACTAAAGCAGCCTTCAGCGAGGGGGGAGAGCCAGGGCAAGGCTTGGGCTGCACGCGGACTTTGCACTTCAGCTCGGCTTGCCCCACCGATCGCTGCTCCCCTTCCCCAGGAGGCGACGCTTTCAACTGCCTTCGCTCCTCAACTTTGTCCTCGCAGCATCTGAAACACCAGCATCTGATTTTACAAAATACTTCTAAACCTGCCTGATCCAAAACTGCGGTATTGTAAGCCAGCCACTCGGTTAGGAGGGGATGGGTTTTACAGATAATCTACAAATTCACTCTAAAAATTTCTGGTATTTTTAATTACTTCAGTCATCTTCATCCTACATCAAACGGGGGACGGACACACATACACATTAAAAATTAGTTGCCTCTACGATTTAAGAAGTAACAGCTTAGTTAGCTAAGTCAATTTTTAAGCGTACACAAACACATACACACACAATCTTTGAATATTCCAAAGTATTTAGTGATGATCTATTCAATGATCAGAAATACAACAGCAATACACATTTCCCTTCCACGGTAGCTGTAATTATGCAACTCAAACAAGCACAAATTACAAACTGCTAATCTATTTTCTTAAAAAAATATCACTACAGGTACACAGGCACGCTACAAAAGCCTCACCTTGTATAAGAACTGTGAGGGAAAAAGTTATGAAAGCAGACAGAAAACCTAAAATCCCTGAGGCTACAAAAAAATCCCGCTATTGAGAAATAACCCAAGAGACCACATAGGGAATGTACAGCTTTCAGAAGCACTTCTCATCTTATTTGCACTTAACCTATTGATGTACTTATGCAGGTCACTTACTTTTCGGATATGTTTGAACCCTTTATAATCATGCAGATCGCCGCGGTTTTCACTTGGGCTTTTGTTTTTTTAGTTTTGTTTGGTTTTTTGCAAACAAGTTTCATTTAAAAAAGATCCAATTATGCAAATCTGCTCCCGGATAGGTAGTGAATATTCAATATGACGGTGATACTGTAATAGTTCAATGCAACGCACTGTACTGGACAGATTTATGAGGCAACGTCACTACTACGCTCTGGTCCTCGCCGAAGCATCTTGAAGTTAATTAAAGCTGCAATGTCCACTTTTCCAGCCACCCTCCTCATTCAGGTTTACTATTTCAACATCAAACCAGCAAGGGGGCCTCCCCCCTCTCTCCGTACATTTAAGCAGCCTTCCACAGTCAATGAACAATGAACAAAGATTTGAGTGATAGGAAGGGGGGGGGGGAGAGAAAAAAATCTCCACAGGAATAATAAATCCGGTTTAAACAAGTAAAAATATAGTTTCTAATATTAAACTAGAAAAGAAAACATTCTTCTCCAAGTGAACGTGCAGAGGCGCTTAGCCAACCCCTTCAGAAATGGTCTAAAAGCAGCCAGTCCTTTTTATTTCAAGCAGTGAATGAGCCCAAACAAGGCTTCTAAACTTAATTATGACACTTAAAATAGTCTTTTTCCACATAAGCGAGGAGGCTCGCCGCTGCTATCTGTATCAACCGGTCAAATCAGCTCAGCAAACACGGCCCCTGTTGGATTTATTTTAAACTGCACGGGGGGGGGGTGGGGTGGGGGGCGGCGGCGGGGGGAATGCACGGCCCCGCGGAGCGCTCCAGCCGCGGGCGGCCGGGCAGCCGCGCCCGCCCCGCCGGGCCCGCGCCCCGCGCCCCGCGCCCCTGCCCCGCCGCTCCGCTCCGCTCCGCTCCGCACCGCACCGAGCCGCGCCGCGCCGGGCCCCACCGCCGCTCCCCGGCCCGGCGGTGGCTGAAGTGAAAACGAAGGGCTCTGACAAATCACGTCTCCGCCTCGACAGTCTCAGACACGGCCATATCCGCCGCACGCACCCCGAAACAATGCCCGCCGCGCAGGCAGGCGGCGGCCGGAGCCCTCCCCGCCGCGCCCGCCCCGGGCGCCGGCACCCGCGGCCCGCGGGGGGCTCCGCGCAGGCGGACCGTGCCCCCAGCCCCGCCGCCGCGGCGGGGGACGCCGGCAACTAACTTTTCGGATGGAGCCCGTGCGAGCCGCCCCGCGGGAGCCGCGGACCTTCCGAAAAAAAAAAGCATAAATCTTCGCGACCTTTTATTTCGCGTTAAAGTTCACAGGCGGCACCGCTCCCCTCAGCCCCTCACACACCCCCCACACCCCCCATATATATTAATTATTTGCAAAACTGCAACAGATGGGCGCATTAAAATCTGGATTCTTTCCTACACAGCATCAAAGAATCTCTCCTTCCTCCCCCCTCCCCGTTAATCCCGCCGCCGGCCCGGTGCCCCCCCACCCCCACCCCTCGCCAGCCCCGCGCAGCCCCCGCGCCGGAGCGAGCCCGCTGCCCCGCGCACAGCGGCGCCCCCGCGGCCCTCCGCGCCCGCGCACAGCGCGCCACCGGGAAGGGGATGCTCCCCACCCCCCCCACCCCACCCCCCCTCGGGGATTGCCATTTAAGTTTCCTCCTTAACCTGTTACTTTCTCCGGGCGCTGACAAAAGCCCCGGCGGCGGGCTGGCAGGTGCCTCCCCGCTCCCCGCGGCGCCGCCGGGCGCGCTCCGCTCCCCCCGAAAGGGCTGAGACCTGGCCTGACATTTAGTGCCTACTTGAATGTCACAACGCTCCTCGCAGCATTATGCACGGCTCCTATTCATAAGAGGTCGATTAGAGCACAAAATGGCAGGTCTCTTAGGCACTTGAATCTCACAAGTTTGACACATGGTATGCATCAGCTAACTTTGATTAAAAAAAAAAAAAAAAAAAAAAAAAGAGGGGGGGGAGTTTACAAATTACACCACGATTAGCCGGGATCCTAAGGGGGGAGGGAGGGAGGGAGGGGGGGGCCCGCGTTTAAAGTCACTTCAGCAAAGTTTGCGCCGCTGCAACCCTTTAAAACAAAAAGTTTCTGGGCAAGTTAAGGGCAGGGTCGGTGCGGGCTGGGGACGGCGGGCGGGCGGGCGGCCCCCGGGCAGCGTCGCGGCCGCCGCCGCCGGCACTCGCCTCCCCTCGCCTCGCCTCGCCTCGCCCGCCCGCCCGCCCGCTCCTTTTTTGTAAAGTAACGGTTTTAAAAGAAACGAGAGAGAAAGAGGAAAAACGTAGGGTTTTCTTCAGGCTAAGTTCTATAGCGCCATTCAATGGCTTCTCCGCTCCTTTCATTATTTTCTGCTTTTCCCCTGACAGCCCTGCTTGCAAACGTCACTGCTATGGATATTTAATTATACTGTATTTTTTAATCACGGTGGAAAACGCAGGCCCCATTGCGATGATTAAAAAGAAATAAAAAACAAAAACATACTCCGGACTGACTTTGGAGCCTCTTTGATGGCTCGCGGGAGCCTCCCGGATCCTCAAAAACCCCCTTTTTACCTTTGTCTTTCTTACCTTAAAATTTAAAGCAAAGCGTAGAAGAAACTCCCGCACGTAAACGGAGCGTTGTAAAAGATTGTGTTCAATGAATAATGAAGCATGTCCACATGATTGACTTGATCATTTTCTTGTGCGGAGGGGGAAAAGTGCGGCGCGGGGCTGCCGCGGCCGCCCGCTCCGGGTAGCCCTCCCAACTGCTTCCAGCACATCCCGAGCAAAGAGCGCTTTATTTTAATCTGTCTCTTTTCAGAATAACCCCCTTCATTGATACTGATCACCCAACATCACAAGACATCCCCATCTCTCAGCGTGGACTCCCCCTATCTGGTAGGTGAAATGCATTGTACCATTAAAAAAGCACTCCATTGTCGTCTTGGCATAATTCACAGCAACTAGATAGGTCTTGCGGCATTTAGCTTTGATGAGCCAAAAGCTGAACCCTTGATATAATAATCTACAAAGAATGGTCTGTGATCGTCCATTTTTTCTCCCTGTCTAGCAACTAAGAAACCATTTAACCCGGCGCAGCTTGGTCGTGACCTTGAGCCCGTGTAAACACCCCGAGGAGCCCGCGCCGCTCCGCAGCCCCACGGCCAGCGCCGCTGCCCGCGCCCCGCGCAGCCCCCGCGCCCGCGCAGCCCCCGCGCCCGCGCCCCGCCGCCCCTGCCCGCGCCCCGCAAACCCCGCCGAGCCCCCGGGGGCAGCGCCGGGCTCCACAAAGCGCCCTTCTTACCTGCTCCCGAAACTATGCAAAGTCTGTTTCTCCTAAAAAAAAAAACTCCCGGGGAAACCTTGGTGGACAGGGGGACCGGAGCATCAGTCACCGCTCCGGCGTTTAAGAGAAGTAATCAGCGATAAAGTGACGTTGATCTGCACTGTAACCTTGTGGCGTATTTAATGTAAATAAGCCAGTTATGTTGCCAATCGCATGCATACAAACACATAAAGGTCCTCAGCGTTGCATTTTGATTCTTTCCATTAGAGCCGACTTTATTTACATACACTATTTAGGGGATCATGATAATTCTAAAACAATACTAGTGCCAAATGATTATGAAAATATGATTTTAATTAATCACGTAGTAGGCAAGGAAATTAGCATACGGTAATTAAACTTAGAGAAAAACGTCATGGAGGTTCTCTGCCTTATGGGTTCGGAATAATCATTAAACGATGGGTTTTCAGGACTTAATTATCAAACAAATAACTTTTTTAAAGCAACTTTACAAGGTTTATCCGCAGGGCAACGATTTAGTAAATAATATATAACCAAGCAAACAAGGTGCAAATGTGACTGGTGAAATAGGTTGTGTTTCTACAAAGCAGGGGGGGGGCGGGGGGGGGGCGGGGGGGGGGGGGGAAGCTGAATAATGCAATTATGGATTCTGTGTCCCATAGTTGACAAAAGCATGGTGCCTCAATAGACTCTTTGTTATGGGATTATATAATGATTGTGGTGTAATTATGGGAAAAAAGATTTAGTAATAATAAAAAGTATCAAAATACACCAATGAGCAGCTTGTTTTAAAGAAAAGGCTTGCATGTGACATTAGGGGCATGTTAATAACAAAAAGCCAGGATCCGAAAGGGTTGACAAATAAAAAAGACTGTGATGCGCATGATTAAGAAGCGATGGAGACAGATTGATTATTCAAAATGCCGAGCCACAGGGACACTTAAAACATTGATTCAGGTAAGACTAGTTTCATCTTGACTGAAATGAGTTCCCTGAAGATGACTGGCATACATTTTAAATCAGTTTACTACATAAAAAGCATAACATCACAAGCCGAAACCTTCTAGTTAAAATAGGAGTCCAAGAAAAAAAAAAGTTTATGTTTGTGGCAATTCCCAGAGGGACTATGGAATTGCAGAGGAAGGGGTATAGATTAATTAGCTGTTCCTAAACACTGGACTTAAATGTACCCATCTTTTATAATCCCGAGCCTCTGTTTCTGGAGTCTGTGGTCCAATACCACTTCTGCAGGTTATGGGGGTGATATTAATAACCCTAAAGGTACAATAGGACTTTTTTTTTTTTTTTTTTTTCCTGGAACTGCAGTAAATTAACTTTCTATAACTGAAAAAAATTAGCCAGATTTTTCCAATTGATTTTTTAAGTGAAGTTTATACATAGTTGTTCAGAGCTATTCAATGTTAAAAAAAAAAAAAAGATTCCCATGCCTATACGAAAAAGTTTAGGAATTCACTCTGCATTTTCCAATTTGATGTGTCTGAAATTCTCTTTGAACAAATTCCAAAATACAAGTTTTTTCTATAGAAATTAGCATAGCAATCACATCAATAATATCACTATCTCTATGGGAATGATAACTGGAGCAGTGGGGGTGTTCTTTATTTCAATTCTTCGTGGATCAACTGATTATATTCTGTCTTCTTTTGAACTTGTTATTGTAAGTCAAGTGATTCTTTATAAGTGACAGCCCTGACAAAGAGACGAGGATGGGAAAGCAGGTCGAAAGGAAGTCGCCATATGGACTTTAAAAAAGGCACTTTTTAAACAAGATAATGGGGAAATGGATGTTGCCTTTTAACCCTGTCAAGGCTGAACATTATTAGCAGTCTCATAAAAGAATGAGCTATACCTTTTTTTAAAAATATCAGATTTCACCTTATGATTTCCATGACCTAGGGCTTCATAATACAAACCACACAGGAGGCGATGGCATTTTGGAGCAGGGGCCAAATCAAGCTACCTGGAATCACTGGCAGACAGGAGATTTCAGAGCACCACACAAAGAGTTACAGGAGGATGAGAGCTCAGGAAAACCCCATGGTTCTTTTTCCTGAGACAAAGATAAGAATATTGACTAGAGATAGGTGAAACAGCAACTGACAGCAGAGGAGCTTTAGACATCTAACTGGGATTTCCTGGTCATCTGGCGTAAGTGCCTGATGCTGGTTTAAGGACAACGAATGGAGGGAAAACAGCATGAGCATGAGGGTTTTGACTCTCATCCTTGCAAAAATTAAAGTATTTCTCCTTGACTTTCTTTTCTGAAGGGAACAGGAATTTCCCTCCAGAAACTTTCAAATGGACAGAGACTAAGAATCATCTCACGGGAAATTGAGATTAAGTGCTAAACCCTCTCTAAACTGAGGGCAGAGCTGTGGTCCACCACTGGTGAATGTCCAGTCAGTTTTAATTTTTTCCATAGTCAGTTGGATGGTCCGGATGACCATCCAACTCAGCTCTACAGGAAGAAAATGTCAAGCAAAGACTTCTCAAAATCTGGAAGAGCGGGCTACTACAGGCAGGCAATAGTGCTGTCAGGGGAGGATACTCTTAACAAGATTGATCAAAACTCTTTTCCCCAGGGCCACATAAACATGATTATTTGGGCTGGGGTGGCCAAGCCTTCACAAAATGGACCATGAAGGGATAGTGCAAGTCCATGAGCTGAATACATCCTGAAGACAAGAGACCTCCAAATTTTATTGACCCAATGACAGGCTCCAGCACCTGAGTAATGTGTACTGGTTAGATGGGGTTCAGAAGATCTCAGACATGAGTTCAGGAAGACTTTGGTCAGTCCTCTCTCAGAATTTATAATATTCCCAGACAACATCAGCACTCTCGTACTTCCATCCAGTATTCCTTCCTATTTCTCCCCATCTTTTGAGTGCTGTTCCTTTATCCTCCTCTTGCATCCAGAGAAAGGTTTTTTCTCTTCAAAGCCTTCATGTCCTCTCAACTGTCCCCAGCTACTTCTCCAACTTCTTTGGTTGATTTAATTCCCTTTTGTATCTCCTCCATGGGTAGGCAGATGTATACTGCTTCTTTAAAACTAGGCAAAAACACTGCAAAGGAGGGAGGAGACGAGCAGAAGAGACAAATGTTTACCTTTGCAAGATTCTTGCACTTAGAACATAGTAGGAACCTTCTCAGGGAGCAGAAGCTATCAGCTACAGACTTGTCAAACCTCAAAAAGTAGGATGAGAGGAAATGAGAGCTGTGCTCTTTGGCCAGGCAACATTACCTTTCCCCGTGATTTCTACCTTAGCAGAATGACAGCCTTTCAGAAGTTCTTGTTTCAGACAGACTTATATAAGAGGGAAGAAAATCCCCAATCTTACAAGTTTGATGAGCTCAATGAAAAGCCCAGGTCGGAGGAGTATTTTAAGAGGCTCTATACAGGAAAGAAGTGACAGACAGGTGGTCATACAGCAATTTGCACGATAGGTGGGGGAGAAACATTAGCTTTATATATTTAATATTTATAAGTTGTTTGCTTTATGAGGAAGGACTGAGGAATAATCCTGCCTTTGTTCTTAAAAGGTGTGATCAGCATTTCCTTCCTAACGAGAAGTGATAAGCAACTGGGCATTCTTTTAACAAATGCTGCAGAAGCCCATTGAAAGCTTAACACCTTTAGGAGGGGGTATCTTTTCCAAGGAAAAGCAGAAGTCAGGTCTTTAATATTGATAAGAAAAAGCACATTAAAAGAACCATCTAATAGCAGGGACATTAAATAAGGAATTCCAGAAAACTTACAGTAAATGTTTCAGCAAACTCTGGAACAGGTGGTGCGATCTACATGGCAGTCTGAGCCAGTGAAAACACAAGTCATCCAGCAAGAAAGTTGCTGAAGCATGGTTCAAGAAGACATAAATAAAACACTTTCACAGGAAAAAGGGAAATCCCTTCGAAAATGCCTGTTACAAACATGGGGGTTTCCTGGGCAGAACCCCAGCAAACTGACAAGGTGAATGGAGGCATTCCCACTCATACAGACTGTGTAAAAAAGCTTCCTGGAAAAAAGGACTCTGAGATCCCAGCTTTCAAAACAACCAGAAGCAGAACCCATTTGAGAACAAGCTGTCTATTTCCCAGGGGCCATGGCCAAAATAAGTATCTCTTAATAGATTTGATCAGCAAAGTTTGTATATATCATCATCACAGGAATTCAGTGGTAGAGGTAATCAGAACTTGTACAAAAAAAAAAAACTTTTCTTTTTAGGAGATAAATCTACATCCTCAGCATAGCAGTCATGTATCATTGAGCCTGACATCACAAGCAACTTGCACGGGTCAAGTAAAGGCATATGCTAAGGCCAGGAGTCTATGTTGGCCACATTTTGTTACAAAGTCTTTGCAACAATTCATCAAAACACAGTCATCAAGAAAGGATCCAGGAGAAAGTACAAAATAGACAGCAGGAAGATACGCAATGGAAGCCGCATCTAAAACTGGGCCACTGTGGAGGCGCACCTGCCTCTCACAGCACTGGCAGCACTGACCCTTTTCCTTTGCAAAACAAGGGCAAAACTGGAAAGAAGAGACAGGTCCCTCAAAGTATTACTGGCTGACAGACTGATGCATAGCTGTAGAGCTTTCTATGAACAAAACTGGTTATCTTTGTATTTCTATAGAACATAAGAAGCTAAGTAAAGTGGTAAAAAAGAAAGGCTTCTTTTTTTTTTTTTTTTTTCCCCCAAAGCAAAAGACATTTTTTACATTAAATAGTGAACAATGTTCTCAATAGATCCACCTAGTGGAATCGAGCAAATTCTGCTTCCAGAATAAAGATACAGCTTTTATAACCCCATGCAGGACATACTTCTTGTGAGCATCTCCCATTCAACATGAGGGCTCAAATATCCTCCAAAAAAGCAAGAGCAAAAGGGGCAATACAAGCAGAATATAGAAGATCAGGAGACAACTGTTGCTCCAGGTTTTAAACTTTAGCATTTAAATTTATGTGGGATTGGTATAGCAGGTCAGCTTCCCCAGCTGTAATCACTAGGAATTATGATTGACCAAGAGGAGAAAGTGCTGGGGAAAATATCCTAAATAATAGCTGAACTTCGACTTTAAAGTGCATTAGCACTGACCCAGCTCTTGGAGCAAATTCACATATAACCTGTTCTCGGGCTGTCAAAGGTCTTCAGGGGCTATTTAAAAGAGATGCTGAGATCTTATCTCCAAGGTAAGACTCAGGAATAATGTTTTGGGTAAGCATTTCTTACTCAACTAATCAAACCAATATACCACTTTTCACCCCTTCCCTTAAACTTCTCCTATTTTTTTCCATCCTGGTTCCAAAGATGACAGCAAACCCTAGGTTTCTAACGATTATAACCTCGTGGCCTGCCCCAGCATTCAGCTTGCTCTCCCTTACGGATGAACACCAATACTTCCCACCAGCTGCTCTGATGGATCCCCTGTTCCACCTCAGCACTCCCTTCCCTCTGCCAGTTGCATGCAGCCTTCCCCGCTGCCTGCTGTCCCATGCTGCCCGTGCCAGCAGCCCTGCCTGCACCTCCATCCCAGAGCACAGGCTGCCCTCCCAGTTGCCTCCACGATCACCTCAGACATTGCCACATTTAAGCCATTGCGCTGTCAGAAAATTTGCAGATAAACACTCAAAGCAAACAGCAAATTTTAAGGATAGGATGAAAATGTATATATCGTACCTTTTAAACTACGGTTTTACAATTTAAGCCCTGCATTACAGTAATCAAGGCCATTACACCAGTACTGCCTTCACCATCTGACATTGCCTGGCCCATCTGCAAGGCACTTTGCTTACCTGTGCAGAGCTCTGCATGCCGGCACGGGGCTGTCCCCAGGTGGTCGGTACCTCACGCTTTGTGGATGCCGGCAGCAATGAACACTGAAATGTATTCATCATTTGCTGAACTACAGTATTGCCTCATATACGGTGGCTTTGGTAGGTGCCAGTGTCTGGACAGAAATACCTCTTCTCTGTCAGTTTGGTGACTCGGGCTGAAGGAAGTTTGGGATGTTTTGGGAAGATCTTAAGAGATCCCTGGCAGACCGCAAGCCACTTTTAGGGAGGTTTCCCCAAACGATTCAGTGAGGAACGTCTCTCCTCAGTGGTCCAGCACACAGGCTGTGCTGTGAGGCGGCCTCAAAGATGGTGCCTCCCTCTCTGCCTCAGCAGCGTCCCCACCCCAGGCAAGGCCTGACCTCTGGGCCTGCCGCGTTGTCCCCACAGGCTGGCCACGCCAGGCTGTGGTGTGCCAAGCACGACTGTCCCCAGCACGGTCATGGCAGACAAGAAACACTGCCACAGACCTGCCCACGTGGGCAGGAGACGACGGAGGGACTCGGGGTCAGGGCAGAGCTCACCCACAGCTTCACCTCAAAACACAGCCGCCCCGCTGGGCCCAGAGGGAACAGGGCACCGGGCCCTCAGCCATGGGGTGCGATGGCGGCATGGCCAGCACAGCCTGCCTGGGGCCGCTCGCCCCCTGCTCCCACCGACCCCAGGGATACCACCCAGACGGACAGATAACAGGCTCTTTTTAAAAATAATAATAATGATAATAATAATCCTAGAGCTCTTACTAACTGCCACTGCTACGCATATCTGAAAAGCCACGATTTATACCCAGTGTGTTGTTGTACCCTTACCACAAACATCAGCTATTCGGTTCAAGCCATAGCAGACCACAGGCTTTCCTCCATCTTCTCCATCTCCACAGTCTCCAACACAGCCATGCCTGAGGGAGCCACAGCGGGGTCCCCCAGGTGGGCACCGGCAGGGGGGAGCGGCTGGCCTGGAGTGGGGGGACATGAGAGGTTCAGCACAGCCCCAGCCAGCACAGCGGGGTATGGATGCCTGAAGAAAAGCTGAAATGGAGATTCAGTGTTGTTGCTTTGCCTCCAAGAGTTGTTTTTATCAATTCCAAATAATACTTACGTCTCCATTTTTTTCTTTTCCCCTGACTAGCCTTAATGAAAAGCACACCCTTCTCTTTCCACTCATTTTGCCCTCTTGGCCATGAGCTCTACTGCTACACCTGCCCCTTGAGAGGGTCACTCCAGACATCCAGGTACAGTGGCGCAGGACCAAACCCAAAAATCTACTAAAACTGATGCCTGGGAGCATGAAAAATGGTTTCCTGGAGGGAGGCACTGCTCTGCCTGCTCTGTCCACCGGCTTTGCCATGAGGGGGGCTCCGTGGCAGCACCAGCTCCATGTCTCCTCCAGCCCAGGCTGACTGCATGGAGAGGGCTGGTGTGGGGTGAGATGGGAACCGCTCTACCGTGCCACAGGTTCTCTTGCAGGGTTGCTTTTTGAGACCGCTAATAAAGCGGAGAAGACTATCTCACATCCTCACAGGAGGCTGGACACTTGAAAGTGATTTAGGCAACATCCCTGGAGAGCTGCAGAGGCTCTGGGAGCAGGACAAAGGACTGTGCTGGCTATGATATGTATGTGAAAAATATACATCAATACAGAGTGACACCAGTGCAGAGCAGAACATCTGAAAACTGATGAAGTGGAGAGCTCTCTGTGTAATGCAAAGCACCTGAATGATGTGTGTACACACAAAGATTTGTTCAGCTCTGCTCATATCCAGCCCTCTTGGACAGTTGGATTTGATTTGCCATTTTCCTGCCAAAATATTGTTGCTATACCTCAGCACCTGGCCTTTCTTCAAAGAAATTTTGTACAACTCTCCTGCCCTCACCTAAACCAGTCCAGAATATGAGTTCAGCAGAGGTTAAAGGGACCTTCTCTAATAACAAATATGTTTCCAATAATTTAAAGCCTCAAAAATAAACTTGCTGTTTCTTCCAACATTTCCTCTGCTTCCATAATTCTGCTCATATATAGCTGTTTCCCCACCTATTTCTATCCAACCTTGAAATGAAGACCGCTACAATCAACATACTAGCTTAGAATGAGAGGGTCACACAACGCGAAGCCAATTAACTCTGTCTGCACAGCCAGCAGAGGGAGGCAAAGAGTACAGTTATTTTTGCTTACATTATTTTAAACAGAATTTTAAGGATTTCTTAACCAAATGCAAAACTGGTTTCCTAAAAAGTAATACTTTAAGTATTTAAGAGAGACATTTCCACCAAAGTTTTACAATAGCAAAGGTGGTGTCAAAGAACACTAGCTCTATGACCTTTATGATTTCCTTTCTGTTAAGCTCAAAGGGCTTTAAGGCTTTGGTATTTATTTGCAATGTTCTCATCCAACCAAAAGGATTTTTTTCCCCAGATACTAGTTAATTTTACATCAGAAACTTGGGTCTTGTTTTTCTGGAAAGAATCTATGCATAATCAGAGGAATGCAAAGGTAAACCATCTCTGACACAACTGGAAAGTAACACCGAAATGTAGGCATTGTCTTCAGGTGGTTGAAAACTTGCCCTACCTAAACAGATGAGAAAGAACCACTCACTCGATTGAGCATTCACCAATCCTCCTAGCTGCATGTATTTAAGCCATGGAGGAGAAAAAGTGTGAACAGGATGGAAACTTCCAACTTAAAAATTCAGCGATGGAAGAAAAAGTGGGAAGTGAAAGGGACAAAAGCCAAAACTCGGGTATTCTTACACTCTATAAATTAGCAATAAAAAACCCCAAACAAAACAAAGCTCCAAATTTTCAAGTTTGTTAGGAACTATATGAAAGCCCCGGACAATTCAAACAGCCTACCCATTTTCCCAGAACATTGCAAGTTTAAGGGTCTTTTTTCTTCTTACTCCATTTCATCTTGGATTTAAGCTTCAACTGATGCTATTTAAGGGTGTCATTTTAAGATGTAAGTTACAAACTGGACGAGCCCTCAAGGAGCACAAGGCACGAGCATGTATGGCCATGTTGTTTTACACCTCTTTAGCCAGGACTTGTCATTCTGAAATCCTACAGATGTGCTAACAGCTGCAGAGGTGGGTGAGTAGCCAGAGCTGCCTGCTTGATGGAGCTACGCCAAGGAAGCATCGCCTATGGCGCTAACAAGGCAAAAATGTCTGCAATGAAATGGATCTCCATTCGCAAAGAACAGGAGCCACTGCATGGGGTAACCTGCCATCACTTTAGAGGTAGCTTGCATGGGACTTCTGAGCCCACACTACCAAACTGCATTTGTAAAAAAATGCAAGTTTTTTTCTGTTTCCAAAGCAATTTAAGCTAGAAGCAAATCCTCAGAAGCAGAATGTTACACCAGGCAAAATGAGTGAAGCTCAAAGACTGTGCAAAGTGCACAGTGTGAATAGGACTTGTTATGTCTTTTTAGGCATCAAAATATGCCTAACAATGTGTTTCCTACCAAGCTCACAGGCATTTTAAAATGTGCTACACCCTTTTACCTACTCCATGCCTTGTGCTTGGACTAGCTAACAGACATGCAGCAGCATAGGTTTGAGGTATGTCTTTGTGCAAACGGCCTCATGTTACTTCTGCAGTCTGGGTTTTGCAAGCATTGCACTACTGTAATTCATTTCCAGAATATGGCCCACTGGGCAAAATTTAAGTTACACTAGTGAAAACCTTGAATAAACCCTTGGAAGCTAAAACTAATCACCACTTTAGAAATCCAAAGGTGATGAGCTTATCTGGTTAATAATAAGCTTTTTAAGAAAAAGTTATCAATCTGTATTTAACCAATAGACGGGAACTGGTTCAAAAAGAGTCTTTCCAATCCATCAGGTAATGAATGCCTATTAAAAAACTATAAATAAGCATTCACCCGAGAGCTTGGAATGGCACTTTGAGAGCCTTTCTGGTCACTCAGGTAAATAATGAGTTTTATATAACCTTTCAGCAAAGAATTTTTTATAAATGAGGAGATGAAATGCAGAAAAGCTTCTGATTAATGTTAAAATTGGGGTACAAGCCAGCACACAACTGGGAATTCAAAGTCAAAGCTGGCATTGTTCACTCACATTGTTTCCTCAAAGGGCTTGATGCTAAAGACTCCGTTGTCTTTACTTCGACTTGCTTATGATGGTTTCAATTTAGGATTTTATTTATATATGGCATTTACATTGATGAGTATTTTGTGCATTATCTGTTCACACAGCAGCCACTAAAGTCAATAAGAATTGTAGAGAAGGGCAGAATGGAGGCCCCTAAGTAATGTGCAGTCACCAGTGAAAATGACTACAGTGGTCTCTCATCACAGTCCCCATCAAATCTGCAAGCACTGTGTTTGCTCAAATCCTAAGATAAAGGGAAAAAAAAGTCAGAAAAAAACCCCCCAACTTTCTGGTATCTCATTCTGTCGATATTTACTACTCTCCAATAAAATAACTCTTATCAAATATTTTTAGCTTTCTTGATGACTAAGAAAAAATATACCCATAAAGAGATCCATCAATTATCTTAAAATCAAATAACTGGCAACCAGGATATATGACAAAATTAAATGTAAGCCCCCTCCTGGATAGCAGTACAGTCCTCCCTAAAGAATTGCTCGTCAGCTGTGCTCAACACCTAACACCCTAGGACAAGAAGAGAAAAATGGGTTTCACACCCTGAAGGTTAACAAACTTCATTTATTATATACTCAGAGAATGAAGATTGTACTGCAGGCTCAAGGATGAAAAAGGGAAACTTCTCTCAACTAAAACCATGGCAGTGTTTCACAATGAGACAGACATTTGAAAAGGCTAAAACACAAACCAAGAGGGGGAAAAAGATGTATAGTGTTTGTATTCAGTAGAGATCTTTCCTGACCCTCATGATTCTAAAGAAATATATCCTTCCAATTGTTCCATACTGTGTTAAAACATATTTTTTGCATTTATTAATAATTCAAACATGTTGTTGTTTAAAAAAATATTCATATCATGTGTTCAGAGTTTCTATATACATATGTCAAACTTTATTTTGTTTTACCATTATAATCTATGAATGGATTTACCCTTTGTTTCTGTTTTCAAATCTCTGAGGAATGTTTGATTAGGTAGGAGGGTTTGTTTTATGCATTACTTGTTCATCATTGCACAAGTGCACAGGCTAAACAAAGTTGGCATACTTCATACTGATTGGTGGAAACAGTGTAGTTAAACAGTGTAGTTAATACAAGGGAATGAGTAATTTCTCACCACAGCTAATCAGCTGCACAATAGCTACGTATCAGGCAGCACAGCCATATATCAAAAATGCATTTTAAGGTAGCCTGTAGCATACATTATTATTTAGTAGTATCTGTTACAATCATTTCATATTAACACACTCCTCCTGTATTTATTTAATAAAACCAATCTTGTGTGCAGCAGTCTATATACATAAGCAGCCAGAATACTACAAATTATCAAGGTAATGGCAAACCCAGGAATGTTCTAGTGGGTATATAGTGGAAGATATGTCCAGGTTGTTCCAGTTTAACAATGTCAGGTGAAAAAGAAAAGCAAGATGACAAAGAAGCTTCTGCTGCACTGATGAGCTTAAATCAATTTCATAATTCTGTGTCTATCACTCTGTACATTTATAACTAAGAAATAACAAGATAAATACATTGTAATATTATTTACCAGATGTCTTCTGCATTAATGCTTTTCCATACTTTTGAGATGAGCTGTACTTTATTATGACTTGTAAACCTGTCATTCCTGAAGAACATATTTTTAACAGCCCAGCATCAATACAAGTTCAGAATGTATCTCTCTGTTAGAAAACAAGGTTGGGTTCAGTAGGAGTTAACATTAACAATTCAAGAGCCTGTAGGAGAAATTAGAAACATGAGTCCTCCATAATGATGATAAAATCAAACTGGCAAATAAACGTATTCTCAAATGTCATAGTAAGAAAATGGATGAATATATGCAACTAAAATGGTCTCTTAAATTTCAAGTGCATGGCCAGGATTCTCAAGAACTTCCTCCTAAATAGAAGAAGCTGAATTAGAAATCTATCAAGTAATCTCACTACTGCATATCTGCGCATGTAATGCAAACTTCGTGAAGTCCACAATTTCACCCTACTAGACTAATCCAAAGCCCACTGGGATTTATTCCTCTGAATTTGATGAGTTTTGGATCAAGCCTTTTGAAGATAAGGAGTGAGCTGGAAACAAAATGATGCCATAAATCAGAATGAGTGGTACAGAATTAAGTAGTACAAAATATAGCTTTCAGTAGTATATTATGCTAAGGTTATAAAATAAAACAAAACAACACAACTATTGATGCATAAACAGTAAGGAGAAAGATACATAAATATTTGCATTATTAAGGAATTAGTGAAATTGCAGCACTTCGGTTTCTTAAAAAAATATAGGCTTTATTTTGATATTCACACTTAAGGAAACACTTTGGCTCTGATAAAACCAAGTGGATAATTAAAAATTATAATATTAATTGTACTCTTAACACAGATAAGTAAACTTGGCAAGAAAGTTTTAATGAGTTAAAGTGAAAAGGCAATGTCTAAATTATCTGAGTAAACTGGCAAAGGGAAATTTATTGTATATACCAACCTCTTATACTTGTTTTAATGTCTGAATTTGAACTACATAGGTTAGTTTTCATTATATGATACATTACATTAAAAGGATAAAAGAATCTCTTCTCAGAATCTGCTTTCTTGGACAGGTAACTGTGCTTACAAATTAATTGTCCTGTAATATGTTATAATAGTAACTTGAAATCCATGGTTTCAGTAAAGATTCCTTAGGGAAATGCCAGCTACTGGAATGCCTTTAGAAAGTCAACATAAAAGGCAAAAACACAATCATACCGAACTTTGTTAGAAATGCAAACGGCTCCATGGCATATTGTAGCTGTGGGACCTCCCAGTACTCTGGAAGACATGGGCTCCTGCAGAGCACATCTGCCACGTGCCACAGCCCAGAGGTGTGGGGAGGGAGACATCCAGGTCCACGTGTGCGTCTCAGCTACACGTATGGGTAACAGCCATGCTGGAAAAGCTGAGATGGTGGATCTGCTATCCTCTGAAAAGACGCTACATGCTTATGAAAAGTGCACAGCATATTCCAGAACAACTTTTGGATAAAATAAATTACTGCCAAATCTTGACTGAAATAACTGTGACGTAAAAGCCGACATAGATGTATACCCCATAGGGAGCTGTCTGACTGTATCAGTTTTTAATGTATCTTTCTGTTAAATCAAAGATCCAAATGCTAAATCTAGCACTGAGGGACATCAAGGGAATTTGTGACATTCCTCAGAGGACTTGGTGTCTATAAACTAATGAATGGATAAAACCGATCTCAATATTTAGTTTCCTATTTGTGACAAATATGATATTGATGATGTTTCATTTAACTGTTTCATTACAGCATGCTTGTGAAAATTTAACAAAATAGAAACTGCTCACCCAGAAATACACTGCAACAGATATTGGGATTATGTATATAATTAAGAAACAGGCACTGCAGAAGACCATAATATATCATGATTTAGAAGTTCAGATCTTTCATCTCCTACTAAATACTGTCAAGCACCAAGAAGTTCTGAGCCAGAACCAACCGAAAACAATGGAAAGATTTCCATTGGCTTTAATAAGCAATGAATCAAATCCATAAAAATGAAGCAAACTAGTAAATGTGCTGTTACTCAGAGTAGCTTCTAAATAAATATATAAATGACATTTCTCACTCCAAATCTTCTAGTACTAGAAGGCCCATAGCAAGAACAAAAGAAGGAGAAGACTGTACCTTTTTGGTAAGCTGTTAGTAGCTTGGTCACATACAGTAACAGTGCAGAGCAGACCATCCCTAAGAAGTAAACTTCATGATGTTCAGTTCAGATGCAGACACGGAAAGACAGTTCAGCTAAGTCTACCAGCAAACGCTCACCTAAGCATTTAACTCCAATTCCCATTTTCTCATCATACCTTCGGGGGGGCAATCCCCTGCCAGTCCAGTGGGACTGGCAGCCCTCTCACCTGGAGACATGCCACCCTTCCCTCTGTGGTACCCTGCAGAGGAAGACCAGCTCCTGCCCACCAGCAAACCCTCACAATGCCCACAGTGGAAACCTGCTTCCTATTCAGAAGGGAGAAAAGACTTCTTACAGGTCCCTCACACGTAGCTGGCCTGAGGGAAACGGGGACATTTCAGATTTGTAATTTAAGGCACATTATTCACGTGCATTTTGGGATGTCTAGGGTGCTGCCACCAGAAGACACAGGGAATCACGTGGAGAAGGAGAAAGAAGTGTTACCTCAGCCACATCCAAACTGCAAATGGGAACGGGCAGACTGGGGAGCTTTCTGGTGTTCATTCAATATACCGTGCAGTATCAGAAATCTCTTTTACATGGTTTTTTCCACCTCCCTTTTGAAAAGGACCAGAATTACAACCAAGAAGCTAATAACTTGCTATGAACAGTGGTATTTGTTGAGGCATGCAGTTTCCAAATGGGAATTTGGACTTGTTTTTATTCTTCACTTAACACTTCCCCTGCCCAGCACAGACGTTTGCACTGGTGTTGTTCTGACTATGACAACACACAGAAAGCACATGGCCTAATAACTCCGACTTTAACAGACCCATGGCTTCTAACAATGCGATTGCAGAGGAATTTGCCCTAAACAAAGCCTAAATACAGAAGCGCCCATTGCAGTTAGCAGCAATTAATGTCTCCTCAGACTGCTACGTGCCTTAACCACAGCTGGAGGGGATCTCGCCTAGCAAGGGGAGAGAGGGACACCTGCGTGTGATGGTCACCAGGCTTTCTGGCAGGGTCCTCAGCAAGGATATTACAAGCAACCGACATCACAGCAACGCAGTGTGAGCGTTCGGTTCCCTACGAAATGGAACTGGAATCGCTCCCGAAAAAGCTCACACAACACAGCCCAAGCAGCGGGGGAGAAGGACTGAAAAACCCACAAGAATTGAATCTATTAGAAATATTCTCACTTGTCCTGTTATGACCCACTGAGGAAAACTTTGGAAAAAGCACATCTCACACCCAAGGAAGGGCAGTGGTGTAACTGGTTCAAAGTGGTGCTTCCCCGAGCCTTCCCGATGCATCAGTCAGGCATGTCCCCAGGCTGCCACCAACTGCCACCGCAGCCAGCCCCTGCAGCAGCCTGCCAGCCCAGGCCAGCCCTGCGGTAAAGGGTCCCTCTGCCTTTCCTCTGTGCCAGTGCACCATCCCCAGTCTGCCTCCTCCAAAGGAGGGTGGACACCATGGCAGGCTCATCCCAGTTATCACCAGTGCAGTTTGCACTGGCAGTGTGTTGGTTAATAGGTCAATACTAAAATATTAATAAATACAGTGGAATTATATACAGAACAGAGGTGTGTGTATTTCATAATATAAATAAATAATTTTCAAAATGTAAAAGTACTAACGGACATTTTCACTTTGTGCTTTATGACACCTACAATATCTTGGCCCAACAAATTAAGATTGACATTTAAAAATTACAAGGGAGCCTATTTCTCCTGTCAGTGCAGGCCTAGAGCATCCATCACTGCTGGTGAGCACTGAGTGCACACACTGAGGGGAGGAGAGACCCTTAAAGGTTTGAACATAAACCTTGTCTACAGATAAGCTGGGCAAACACGAGGAGCCATATCCTGTTAAAGCCACAAATCAAGCGCGTTTGCTATTTGCATCTGAGCAAAGTTATAATACTGAGCCATCAGGAGAAAAGAAAAAGCATAAGAAGAGAAAGATGCCTCTTCCAAACTCAGCGTATCATCACAAATCTGTTAACTCTATGTAAGAGGCAACCTAAGGGTATCAAGTTTAAAAAGCACAGAATCAATAAAAAGTCATTAAAAATCAATGTATGAACTGGTTTGCATGCCCTCAGCCATCACTCCTAGGCACTAATGCTCTAATAATTCTCAATTGATATGCACAGAATATGCCAATTTAAATTTATTGGAGTACTTCAAATTTTTAAGTGCTTAACTTTGGAAAAGATTGGCTTTATGGGGCCAAAGCAGCGAAGAATGATCAGAAATGTTTAGAATGCCTTACATTTTCAGTAATTTGAAAGAGATTAAAGGAGTAGACTTATGAAATTAAGAATGATTTAAAAATCATTGGATCACTTCAAATTGCTAGAAATGCTTGAATCGCAAATAATATTGGTAGTTAGTACACATGCAGTGAAAGGGGTCTATTCTTACATCAATGCCCAAATGAAATCTCCGATCGCATGAGACAGTTCTATAAGTGTACCTAAAAGAAAGGGAACCACTTGCACGTGCACAAAATACATAGCGATTTCGAGTGCAGGACAAACCCTTACTACCAAGAATCCCCCAAGTCTTTCCAGATTAAACTAGTTTCATGTGTAATATGATTTGAAATTGACTCTCTGGTTAGAAATTCTGGTTGATATTAATTTTTGTTTCTGGTAGACAATAAAAAACTGTGCAAGACTCCTGTGCAAACATCTGGAAATACATAGAAATCCACAGTGGAGGAGGGCAAGCCGTGGTGCCTGTGCACGGAGTGGATAGGAGCTGTGAGGGAGGCTGCAAACTTGGACACTGTGGGAGAATCCTGACCCCTTGGAAGCACTGACCTGTCATTCGAGCTCCTACTGATTCAGGATTTCTGCCTTTGATTTTAGAAATCTTCTATAATTACTGTAGATGCCAAGATATTTGCTGTATCCCAAAGCCTAGCTCTGAAGTTTTTTGAGCATAGTGTCTCCTGTGTTTCTTGAAAGCAAATGCATGGCTGCATTTGCTTTTTCTTTATATTCACTCCTGGAAAATATACCTAGAGGGGAAAATTTAAGAAGTGGTATTAACAGCTCAGTACAGCCAAGACAAAAGCTAGAGAAAACAAGGCATAAAAAAGGGTTAAGGTGAAATAATAAACTGTTATTAAGCCTATTAACAGTTTTAAAACATCATTGTTTATGGCATGATAGAGCTTGGCTTTTTACGGGTGTTCCATTTGTACGTTTTACTTATTCTGCTACTATTTAACAATGTCATGGATCTCTACTTTAAACCCTCTCGGTAATGTACTGATTTAATCTGAATCTGCTAATCCTAGTTTTAAAATAACGTTGTAACAAAACAGAGGTTAACATTTCATAGCGTCAAACCGCAAGCGAAAAGGCTAAAATTTTATGAGGACCCTCAAAAATAATACCCGTTTTATTAAGGATAAAATATACAGAATTAATCTTACATCTTTATTCCGCATTTGCTTGGAAGATGGAAGACACTTTAAAAGCTGTCTTCATTTTCTTACCTCTCTCTCTGCCTAAATGGCCAGTAGCTGCCGTGCCTTTGCTCCCGTCTCTCCCTGAGGTGGGGGCCGGGGGGGAGCGGACTGTCCCTTGCAGCGCCCAGCGACAGCCCCCAAAGTCCACTCTCGAATTCAGGACGAGGCTCTGCACTCGAGTGATCAAGACATAATAGAGCAGTCTTTTATTAATGTTACAAAAATTCTGGCAGGAGTAAACAATCAACATTTTATGGGGTTTGGTTTATAATTTAACTTCTTTCACAGCACTATTACTTGCTGCTACTTCTCCGCAATTCTTTCTCTACATATTATCTTGCCCTTGCTAGATCTTAGCTGAGGAAAGAAGGGAAAAAAAACCCCAACTTTTATCCGGTGAGACACTTTGTCAAGAAAATTCTACAAGAAATTGGTTGTTACCTGTGGATAACAACTGGTTTGTTAGTTAATGGCTAGAGGCAAAGCCAAGGCCAGTTAATGCTCCAGCTGTCCAGTCATTAACTGCAGTAAAGACTGATTTTGAGGAGGTTATTGCTGTGATAAAATATCCTCAAAAGATTATAACAGCAATAGTGTACAGAAAAAAAAAAAGTATTAGTGGCTATAGTGTGACTGAATGGCTGCATTTGAAAAATTGGTCATTCCCTGGCGGTTCATAACCGATTTTCCACCAGTCAAAAAGCAAGTTGTGCTCTGTTAGGTTTATTGTACAAGGCAATAAAAATATTGGCCAGGTTAAATTGTCAGCGTGTTATGACATTAACCATTCTTTTACTGTGCTTAATTTAAGTGTTACTATGATTCATTATGGAAAGAAACTGTCCTTTGCAAGTAAACAGGCATTTCAGCACTGAGAACAGATAACAATAATAAATCTGAATGCAAAATTAAATTTCACATGATGGCTTCCTCCCCTCTTCATAATGATCACCTTTTTTCTTTTTTCTTTCTAGAAATACTTCAGAATTCTTGGCTATTTAGTTTGCAAGATTGTCTTCCAAAGTTTGCATTATTGATGTGATGCCTGGCAGCAGTACTCTAGTTAAGAGTGTGACAGCATTTCCATTAAAAAACCTTTTTGATGGTTAACTTGGCCGTCAAAAGTCGCCTTGTGTTTCATTTGGCATGCGAATTCACAGACCTTAGTGCAGATCTGAACCATGTGAGCTGTTCCTCCCTTTCTTTCTGCTAGTTAAGGTCAGAAATGCGCATGCAAAAATGTGCACATGCAATTTCTGTGCACGATTCTGTAAATCTGGACCTGTTTGTATTAAATTATTGGAAAATATGCAAAGTCCTGCAGATTTCTATGTTAATTTGCATGCTTTTATCATAAAGGCTATGTGCTATCGTAGTAATCTTAATATACATCGACAGACTACACCGTAACCACTCCAAAAAGCCATTAGAGTTTATTTTATAAATGTATAATAAGAATTCTAGGCAGATTCAGCATTGCACAACTCATTTTTTTGTTATTATTAGTATTGTTATTCACTGACACCTGTAACAGAAGTGGAGCCATTGGACTTCACATGGCTAAAGCATCAGACTAAAGTTTTCAACAGGACCTGGAGCATTTAGTCTGAAATTTTCACTGAAGTTTAACGGCTGCCTAATTCCAAGACATTGCTCTGAAGATTCACACCTACAATGATCCAGTGAAAAAATGTTACTGTGACCTACTGACATCGCTGGCATCCTGGCTCCACTGAAAACAATATTTAAACACTCCAGGGTTTTACCATAGTTTCAATTTCACTCTTGCTCCAAGAACACTTACAGTTATGCCAGTGAGCCTTGTCCATTATGATGAGGGATTTTACAGGCATAAATGATGGTACAATTCATCCCACTGTATCAAGGCTTTGCAGGAGTCTCCAAGCAGTCACTTACCACATGGCAATATTAAATCCTGGGGTCTTCCACAGTTAAGGCTGCCTTCAATTTCCTAGTCAGTCTTAAGGGACTGCTGAAGTTAAATGCGGGGGTTTTTTTTACTACTAGCATCCTCAGGAGTGAATGAATTGTTAACTTTTTTTGCTGCACTGAACAACTACATTAAATGCTTATGTCCAGACTTTTAAATGTAGCGTCAGAAGAGCCTCCAACAGCAGAGTTGCACGCAGCCTCCCTAAGAATGAGCTGCACAAAGGCTGTACAAACATGTGCCAGTGCTGTCAGCAACAGCGACAGAAAACAGCAGTGAGCACACCAAAATGACCAAGAAGGTATATATAGATACAAACCGACTGTGATTTCTGAAAGCCAAGACTCAGAACCAGTGAAGCTCACTTTACAATACCAAAATATACGTCAGATATGGTGACTCTATGATATAAAATTGTACTGTTATAACAAAAAGCTTCTGCATGTGCATTCACAAACACACATACACATATATAATGCATGTGTGTAGATACACATATATTTGGGGGGGTATATATATTTTACATATGAATATAAAATAAATGCGCTATGTGTATATCAGTTATATACACGTGTTTTAAATGCACATATAGACATATACGCATGAGCATTCATGAGTAGACAGAGATCCTGAAGTAACTCAACATATGCTGATACCCAGGAGCCCTTCAAGCAGGTGCTAGTGATGTCACTTTAATCATGGGACCACTTTTGCACAGAGGGGTTAAGTGACTTGTGCAATGCCATACAGCAAGTCGGGGGAAAGGCCACGAACAGCTCATCTGAGCTGCGGTTCAGTCTCCTGGCCTGGTCACAGGAGTCACACGACTAAACCTGTATCATGTCGCCACATACTGCCAATCACATCCTCTCCTTAAAGTGTGACCAGCGATGACTCAGCTCCGGTATAAGCCATGCTACCATGCATAATCAGACATCCAGTCTATGAATTAAATGTATGTCTTATAATTACGTCCACACAAATGCTGAAACTTCAACATACAGTTCAGAAGAGTTTCCAGTACATCTGATGCCACAGGCATCACAGCTCCGCTTCTGGACTTACCAGCTGCTGCTCCAAGGCTTGGGCCAACTGTTGCTGCCAAAGGATACTCAGATGATGTGCAAAACTGGAACACGGAGAAAAGAGTTGATCATCATCTTTGATGTTGGAACTTCTAAGGGAAGCATGAGCTCCTCTCACAACCATCAGCATGCTCAGACATCATCCCTACCTTGATGTTTGGCCTGCTGCTGCTATGGCTTGGTTTGATTTTAGGCATCAGTTGGCTGTAAAAGGGTAATAAACATGGCACACTAAATCACTGCCCAGAATTAGGAGTTCACAAGTATCTCCATGTGTCTGTTCTCAATTGGATTCCAACCCTTTCCAGATGAAGTTACAAATGGATTATTCAATTTCATTTTTTTACTCTTAAATACGACCTTTTAAGATAAAGTGATTCCAGAGGGCTTCCAGATGATTTGCCATTATTTCAGTACTGATGGCATACAGGCACTGCTAGTGTGAAGGGCAGAAGCCTTCAGGGCAAGGACCATCATGTTCAATATTGCAAGGAACATAGATTTTACCCAAGGACACCGAGATCAGCTTTTATGTTACCAAAAAGTGCAAGAGGAATTCTTATATAGAAGATCATGATTAGCTTGGGTTTAATACTGAGTTTTCAACAGCATTTTAAGTAATTTTGAAAGGGAGGATTAGAGGAAGGCGGGGAGCAGGCACCCTCCCATACCCTCCAAATCATTCCATCCTGATGTGTTTTGTTACTATGTCCAGAAGAGATGAACTTTTGGCCCTTAAAAAGTCACTTGAGATTTTCCAGATTCATCTGCAAAACTATAAAAGACCCAGGCATTTCTGCTGCAGCCATATCTGTCTCTGCTGTGGACATGCTGCAGGACACTTGCCCTGGTGGCACCGGTTAGTGATTTCTTGCAACAGGCGTTTTGCTTCCGGGCAAGGAATCCCTGTGTCCCCTGAGAATGAGACACAAAGCACTTACCATTTCCAAATGAGGATGTGCACCAGCACCAGTGCTGTTCCCCATATCCTCTCAATCCAAGCAATTTCTCTGTTCTGCCCACCAATAAATACAAGCTTTTTTCAAAAAATACTTTGTGAAATTCGTATTAGACATAAAGTCCTGCAGTTCTTTTCTACTTTCAAGAGAAAAGTAGAGTCAGACTCGTAGTCAAAATCACCTTCAGCCAAACTCCCACTGTCAGACAAGTGCATCATCGTGAATTTTGGATTGATGAACTACTGTATTTTAGTTTTTCTGCCAAAGCAACATGGGTCTCATCAGCAGGAAAGAGAATAGAATAAGACAGAGAAGAGAGGCAGCACAACACACTGCACCTATGCAAGGGCTGCCAACAGAAAAAAGGGCACTCTCTCGAAGGGCAAAAACACAGATGTATTCGAAGGACAGGCAAAGGCACGAGAGAGAACAGAACAGAGGTAGTACTGAGAAAGGCATGTTAACAGGTAATGCTTCTGGAGATTTTCATGGAGAGAAAATGCTGGCAAGGACTGAGCAAAAGATGGCAAGTTTTATTGTGCACACACCGAGGCAACAGAACCAGCTTCACCAATTTTCTAGCAAGTGGCCCATGGCACAGAGACAGTTGAAGTGACATGATATGTGAACAAGTCTGAAGAGAGCAAGCTTGAGGGGGAAACATTCACGTGGCTCTTTCCACGGCTATGCATCTTTTTCATTTTTGACAAGAACACGTATTTTTGAGTTATAACATTTGTGACGATGACCTCATCAGATAACAGCCTCCATCCTGTGGGTCTCTGACTCTCCCTGGCTTCCTTGCCATCCTGCTGGAATGCTAGACAGCAGCATTTCCCACCTCAGGTTGTATCCTCTGCCTGCTTTGGAAATGCCCTTCCCTTGCCCTGCGTCCTCCCTAGCCCAGCCTCTGCCGGGAGCCCGCTGGCACAGAGAGCACCACAACTGCCTCCGCCAGCCACGCCTGCACCGTTCCCTGGGTCTGTGCTTCTAAACCTGCCTGTTTGCATTTGTCCACATCTATCGGTAAAGCAGAAGAACAAAAGAGAAATATGCACTACAGGGGAAGTTCATCCCCCTGTTTTCTAGAACTGCTTAATCATACACAACATTATAACCTTATAATTCAGATCTACTTGTACGATAGCCATTATGTACCAGCATTCGACACTCCTTGAAACAAGGTTTAGAGGAGTTTAGTTGCAGGACATGCTGTTCTCTTACACACAGACACACACTCATGTGCATACACACATGCAAACATATACTTTCAGGGGGAGAGAGGTTTAAGACTGAAAACTTATTTTAACTTACAACTTATTTGATTTAAGACTTAAAGATTTTAAGCCAGATTTATTTTGGGTGATGAGTATTTCTTACATCTAAGGGATAAACATTTTCTCCTGTTTTAACATGTCTTCCCTTTGATTTTCTCACACATGTTGTATTTAACTAATAGAGTACAAATACCAAAACAATGGAATATCCAGGATTAACTCAGCAAATGCCATTAGATTTTGTGCAGGCATAGTATAGAAATGGCACAAAAAACTTTGGATTCTTAAGGATCATTTCCAGTGATTCATTTTCAAAACTAAGGGATTTTTAATACTTGAAAAATTCAATATATTTCATAGAGTCATTACAATTTGTACAGTTCTGAAATAATGCCAATTTTGCAACTTAATTTGTTAAAATGATAATAAACGAGAAGGCTGTCACTTGACAGAGAAAAACTCTCTCTTTTCTGTTATCTGTTTTGCTGTAAGGTTAATTCTTTATATTTTATATTTAAATTAATTCGGATTTCTTTCATAATAGGAGGCTTACTACATTATGGAATTAGTAAAGAAATGAGCAAAATAGGCAGGAAGAGAATGAGGGGGAGGGGAGAGGGTAGGACAAGATCAATTAAATAATTTTTTTGTCAAAAATCAGATATGCACATATTTTAGTTTGGAGAGCATATGCTGCTCTTGATGTGGATCCAAAACCAAGGCAGTACATTGAACAAAATAAAACCAGCTCTGTAATTATTAGCAGAGACATATTCGTGAGGGCCATTTCCTGTAGAAAACGCCACTTGTGTTTTCTTTCCTGTATCCTACTCAGATCCCCTTAGCAGAGATGAGAAGGAAGAGACAAAGTTACGGCACGCGTTTAAGAAACAAGCCATGACCGACGTCGGATTTTTTGCCAATTACCGCAGAGCTCGGAAAGTCCTGGAGGGCCTGTGACCTGCCAGACCACCTGGAGGTCTTCTGCCATTGTATTGGACACGTTCATGAGTTTCAAGGCAAGCACGAAAGCAAGCCAAATTTGCGAGTGGACGCGATCTGTAATCACTTCTTGGCCCAGATCAAAGCAAAGAAATCTGAATGAAGCATGAAGGTATCAGAGACAGCAAAAGCCATGAGTGAAGTGCAAAGACATCATCTGCCACACTAGACGACAAAATAATTCAAGCGCCATTACCAGGTTACACATAGATATTATAACCTACACAAATGAACAAGATACCAGATGACAGAGAGGAGTAAAGCTTGAGATGTTTCTCTGTAAAGCCATAGAAAAAATATGGGGGATGATGAAGGTAGGAAGCCGGTGGTTCAATCTGGATTTGAGAACTGTTGGCCTTCTCGCTTTTGGGGATATTTTTTGCACCAGAGCTAAAGAAAGAGCAGGAAACACAACTAGCTTAGCAGTCAAAAGAAAAATTGTAACTTGGGCAACTATATGTAGGGTAGGGAAGAGGGAAAAATGCCACAAGAAAGCCACTATTCATTGGAATAAAATAAAGCTGTTTAGCAAACCAAGGACAGACACCAGCTTTTTGGTGATTAAAAGGCCAAATTATGGTTTGGGGATTTCAAATCTGTGCTTGTATCAGTATCTGGAAGACCACTGCCAAACTCTTAAGATTCATCATACAACTGTCTTTGTAATTTTGCAGACCTGTATGAACAGAAATGCATAAGGTTGCCTATAGCTGCCTAGTAGAAGCACTGTTTTTAGGAGTATTGCCAGAGTGACTTTAAATGTTGCAAAAAATATATATTCTCCCTAGCTATTATTTTATACTGTTTGTTACCATTTGCTTCTCTTGTTGTCCTGTTTCTCTTTAAGGTGGGAAGTAGGAGGATCAAGACTTCTCATAAAACACCAGGTGATCCTTCTTGTTTGTTCCTTCGTAGGGGCACAAAAACTCATGAGTCTGCAAAAAGTTACCAGGAACACTAAGAAATTACAGCATCGGACACCTACAGAAATTTATTTGACGCTATCCTTCCCCATCACCATGCCACCATCATGCTGCCTGTGATGCCTGCACTCAGCAGATGCCGCAGGAGATGCTTGCATGCCATTGGTGTGGCTCTCAGCCCCACAGTGGTCTGCAAAATGCAGGTGATAATTTGCCAGGGAGAAAAATCAGGGATAGGTCTTCCATATGACCTCCACATTCACAGTTCAAAACTCCTCCCAGTAGGGTAAGTGGAGAGATGTACTCACCTCTTCAGGTACATTCGCTTCATGCTTCTTGGCTCCAGAGAGAAAATAAAGATCCAAACACCCAGAAGAGCCATAAGCAATTCTGTCTGTGTGATGATTTGATCCATAGGGCTCTACAGAGCCCAGAACGATCCCTGCTAAGTCTGAGATTATATTTATGTCAGTACAGGAGAACTCTTTCACTGATGAAAACTCTCTGAAGGAATCAAAACGAGAAAACACCTTTGATGCAATCAAATTGCTCCAGACAGCTCTTAAAAATGTAAAGATTTAAAAATTGCCATCAAACCCATTTTCACACTTACTAAACTGCAATTTAGTATTATTTACATTATGGAAAAAACCCACAGCCCCAGTAGGCTCAGGGGGACACTGCATTAGTCACGGTGCAAATACATACAAAGACATGACCCCTGCCTCAGAGAACTTTTTATCATCCCCTAATTAACCTCTTCCTGATCCTTGAAGCCAGAATAATCAATGGGTCTCTATTCTGACTCTGAATTCATTCAGCTGGGGGAGGAGAGGGATCTATGGAAAAATTATTTTTTTAAAAAAAAAGACTTCTAAATTACCTTCTCTGTGGGACAGCACTCTAACAAACAATACTAGGTCTGCCAAATCATTCCTGCTCTAAATAACCAACTTTACTTGTACAGCATCTGCTGTCTGAAACGGCTTTCATTTGTTTTTACCATTATGAATAGTCAAGAATTTGGTATCACATGATCAAGCTTCTAGAAAACTTAAATATGCTTCATTGCGCCTTGATGAATGGCTGACTGTTGTATTGTTATAAGATATACTAATACACTAGAAAAATCTAACTTTATTGCGACTAACCCCAGTGCATAGGGTTGAACAGGAATGTCCTCCACCCCAAAGAAAATGCCTATTGACATACTACCTAAAAAAGCTGGGATTTTCAAAAAGCCCGTTGACTCTTAGTGTAAATTCAACTGTTAATGAACCTCAGGCACATCTGAACATCAAAATTCAAAACTCATCTCTGTACAAATAATGTATCTAAATCCAAATTGAATGGGTAGAACCCCCCCCATGGCAGCGTAACCCATAACGCCTTCCTCTACTCTCTGTTATAATCTAAGGATTGCTTTTGTTTGAGGAAAGGAGGCAAGAAAACACTCCTTACGAGCACTCTCAGCGGTTCGGCGGGAGGACAGAGCTGGCTGCATGCGTTGCTGGATGAGTACCTTGGAAGCTTAGCACAGGAGAAATAGGATGACATTAAGGGCAGTGACTGGGTAAGTATAAGAGCAGGTATGAAAAGAGAGAGGCGGTGTAATTAAGGGATGAAGTGAAGTAGTGGTGCCCAATGGATTTTAGATAATAGATGTCATTAAGGGTGATTCAGAAGATTGAATTGTACAACACAAATCAGTGTGGAAGCTGTGGAACAAACCAAGTAGAGAGAAGCATCACTTCTCTACTTACGGTAGAGAAGTGTTGGTGTGCTTTGTGCACTGCCATCTCTAAAAGGGACTGAGCTAACAACAGAGATGATTAGTTTTCCAGGGGCAGAGGTTAAGGATGTTAGCGAGAGGGTTGATATGTTATAGTCAAGAGAACTGGGAATGAATCCTGTGTTTGTGCATGTGGAAATTAAATGATAACAGAAAGGC
>NC_073710.1:9710692-9793192 GCF_023634085.1 Falco cherrug | reverse complement strand
TACACACAAGCCATTTATTCCCGCCCAGCTCCATCAGGCCAACCTTTTTATAGAATGGCCTGGAGACAGACTTCCAGCAAGAACTGGAAGTTCGTCGGTACCAGGACATTAAAGATCTTTATTTTACCAATCCAGTATAAGTAGCCATCAGCAGATAGGAGGAACTCTAAAATGGCTTGAAACAGGCAGAGGTTCACCAACAGGACAAACAAGCCTGAGGAAGCCAAGTTTTCCCAGACCAATTTGCCATCAGTACTTTGAGGAGAGTGCAAGGATACAGGAAAAGTATTCAGAAGTGATTATTCAGCCAAAAGGACTTATGCTCTTAATTGCTCATGTGCCTTTGAAAGTTCCCTACAGCTCTTTACATTCAATTTTCTTTTATTTTGAAGATCAAAACAATGACACAAAGTGCCCCTATTTTAACTTAAGTGCTCTGACAAGACACAGCCTATTCTGCAGCATTTCTGCTGTACATAGCCATCAGAAAATCACACGTTTATTACGCATACAGAGTTCTCTCTTGATTGGAAAGCATTTTACATATTTTGCAGGGCATCCCAGCTCTGCACCCAGGAGCGCAGCTCCTCCATGGCAGAAGCGACACGGGTACGCACAGCAAGTCACGGCAGCATCCCTGGCAGGCTGCACACACCAAGTCGCATCCTTCAGCCTCACCTCTCTTCCAAAGCCTGGAGCAGGTGGAAGGACTCTGGAAGGGCCATGCTCTTGGCCTTTTCCTGCCCAATTTCACAAGGTTAATGAGACCCGCAGAGGAATCGCTGCTGGAGACGGGGCAACATGAGCCTTGCAGAGCATCACATCTGGAGCCCAGAGGCACTTGCCTCCCCCATTTGCATTTGCTTCCCACTCCCTCACATGGAATAGGATCAGTGATTCTCTCTCCTTTGCAAGGAGCTCGAACAAGGACTGTGGCTGAAAGGAAGAGAAATAAAGGGGAAGGAGATTTTAAAATGAAGTCTAGTTATTTTTTAATCTCATACCTGAAATTTATAGCATCATTCTCACTCTGAATAAACAAGTATCCTGTCCCCTCCAATTACAATGTGCAAAGCTGACTGCTACATGCAATGTCAAATTTACACCGGTGCCTTTTATCAGGATTTCCTTTCATATTGCTCTCTAAGCAGTGACTTTGTAAGAAGATTAACTGCATTATATGCCACACATTAAAAAAACCACATGTCTACAACACAGCTTTTAAGAGATTTCTGTTTTCCCCAGGATGGTCCTTCCTGTTTTTGAAGGTCTTGGGTTTTAGCACCCTATCCCTCAAGCACTGGTCCACTACCACCATCAGCAGAGAGAAGGAGTTCCAGATAGATCTAATATACATCTACACTGCCAATAAATCAGGTAGAGATAGCTTTATTATTCCTATTTCATGGGGAAATTGCTGATCAGCTCTGCTTGTTATCTGAGATAAAGGCAAGAGGAAAAATAGTGGAGACTGACAATCAAGACAAGGCACACATTTCCCAATGAAGGCATCTTCTAAAGAGAAGTTCCTTTAATCAATTCATTTATTTTTTTCTTAATACTTGATCTAACTTTTTTAAAAAGCTTTTCTCTCACTGATTTCTACAGCTTACAAAACCCAAACCAAACAAAAACCAGAAAAAAACAAACCGCAACTTCACCAAATACTGTGCAACCCACAGCAACATCATCAGCAACTTCTCATTCATTCAGTGACATAAATTGTATCAAACAGACATTTCCCAAGAGCCTACCTATGGATAGTTCCTGTAAGCACCGTCTTTCACGAGACTGCTCAAAGCAGCAGTTTGTTACTGAAATGGATCGGCAGGGCTGTGGTCCGAGTACTCGGGCAGTCGGGACTCAGGTGTACTGTTTCTTCCCACAGACCTACCTGGTACTGGGCAGCAGCACCCGAGAGATAACCTGGATGGATGCAAAGCCGACTCTTCATCTTCAGTTTGCATGCTGCTTGCTTTGGCTTTCAAGGACTGAGTTGATTCGTTGTATTAGATTATTCTGTTTCATGTTTTCTGCTCACACACGTAGCACTGTCATCTCCCAAACCAGGTAGGTCAGGGATGCTGGAGGGGCCAGCTTCCTCTGCCAATTCCTTCCTGCCTTCCCTTGCCTTCTTGCAAGACTGTGGGATGACTTTTCTCTCAGCTTCATTTATGAAGTACATCTTCCAGCATCTGTACTGTTTTTTCCCAGCTTCTATTGCTCTCTGGCACATTCTTTTCTTCACTTTCTATTAACACCCCTAGTATCCCTGAAAGTTTCAAATTTTTAACTCTATCTATCAAAGCTAATAAAACAAGGCTCTAGACAATGACTGACCTTGTCATACAGGTCTGGAAAAAAAAGGGAGACACAAAAAATTTTAAAACAGTATTATTACTGATCCAGCTAACAGGAGACAGACCAAATATGCTTATCTTTTTGTAGGGGCTGAAGTAATTTAAATGGATGATGTAATTGTCCATCCTTTTTCCATGCGAGTAAGAAATCTGCATTCAAGCCGCTCCAGGTTCAGCTGTTTTTCCAGCTGGAAAGATGGAAAAAATCAAAATATCCATTTGCTCTCCGAAGAGGAAGCAACCAGTCTTTATACAACATAAATTAGTTTATCCAGATCTAATATTTCATATTTAGCGTAGAAGCTGATCCAGAATCTTGGCTCCATACAGGTGAAAGGCAGGCTGCTCGTATATTGGTGGTCAATCCTACTTAACTACATCTAGGACTGCCTAGGTGGAAACTGTTTCTATAAGAACAAAATTAAGAGGAAAAAAAACCCTGAAAGGTCTGAATGCAATCACCAGCCAAACCTTTCTTCAAATGGACATTATTCAGGTACCAATGTGGCCTGAAAAGTTATTGAAGTGAGGCTGCACAGTGTTCATATAACCAGGAATATCAAGGTTTCTTCCTCCAGTGTCCCCTCTCTCATGATGCTGGCTTCTGTCATTACAGATATTTCTTTGCCAGACACCAGATTGTTTTGGGAACTAATCACTTCTCCCCATAAACTTTTTCTTGTCCTGGACACACAGTTCTCCCCTGCCCCTGTGACTGTAACAACAGAAAGCAGTTGATACCTGTGTACCATCATTCTCCAGTCCCAAGCTGCACTGACCACTGATAGCTCTGGCTTAGAGAAACCTAAAGGGCAATTAGAAAACAGAAACTAAATAACTTGGGTGGTCATTCAGGAAACATTATTTTCTATTTGAAAACTACCTCCATGCAAGTATCACGGGTCTCAGAGTGAAATCATGGTACATGCCTTTTCTAGGGCTATTTATCCAAAAAATAACTGGTGATGTAAACAGAAGGTGTGACTTTGAGGAATACATAGGTACCCACAGTAGAAGCTGGGCACCTAATTGTCATGATGACTGAATATTATTTAAGTTATTATGTGGTCTAAGCATATAAACAAATAATATCATGACCAAATTTAGGAGCAATAACAACAGGGGAGACTAGATGTCTTTGTCCCAGTCCATCCAAGAGGAAGCTGCTGCGCACTGAGAGAGGACTTTGTTGGGCCTCTCAATCAGCAACTTTAATGTTAGATGAAATTGTTTCACCATAAAAAAAACCTACTACCTTAGTACCACTAACAGACAGCCAGCTTCAACCGCAAAGCCCACTAGACTGGGTATAAACAGATCAGTATTTTGATGAGCAGCTCACCTGGATTTTTCTTTTTTTAATAAAAATATCAACAGACTTGATTTTAGAATCATTTATCAAAAGCAGCCCAGGTAGGTCTGGGTTTTGGGCATACAAATGATGGAATATTTGCACCTGGCAGTTCTGTGGAAGAGACCAATGAAATGGAAATTTCCCAAAGTTGCTAGAGCAGTTCTTTAAGAGAACTGAGGGGGAAAACACATACACACACACACATGCACACACATATATACACACACGTGGGAAGAGATTTGCCTTCCAACGCGAATTATCCTACAATCCTATGAACCACATTGTCTCAAAGGCAAGATGATGATTGCTCCTTACATAACAGTATTTCAGAGCGTACTGTTTGTCCTTCCAGAGACACAGGTATGGGACACTCATCCAGAGCAGCAGCAGAGATCACATGTCTCCGGCAAGGAGCAGGAGCACGCCAAAGCCCCAGAAAGCAGTAAGACCTCCTTGGTTACCCAAACAAGTGGATCATGCTGGGGTCAACAGGAGCAGAAACAAGGGATCAGCTCGGCCAGGACTAGCTGCAGAGATAGAGACGGAGCCTGTGAGCTCCTGCTCACCTGCTACAGCCCCACGGTGGGTTTCTGCATCCTTCTCCGCGGTCCCTCACACAGAGCGAATACCACTGCAGGTGACTTTACCAAGTTGCTTTGCTTTATTCATGTTTACACATTCAGGTATGCCTACACATACGCTGACACAGGGCCACATATTTCTGATATTTTCATTTGTTGCAACATTGCATACACGGTAAATACATCCATCCTGCTGCAGTAAATCATCATTTTACAATGAATATATACCTAGATTATTACTGTAATGCTGATGTACTGAACCATTAGTATAAAAAAGCAAGCAGGTTATAAAAATGATGCAAAGACTCCCATAAAGTGAGAAACAAAACCCAAACTACTGTAGCAAACATTAGCACTGAGATAAGTAAATTAGCGATTATTCTGGAGATAAATTAGCGGGTAGATAGAGGCACGTAAAGTATATGTTGCTGCTTGTATCTTTTTCAGTTGGGAACTGTGAGCTGCGTCTTCCAAAATCTATGTAGCGTCAGTGCAATAATACGAATGGATATTTAAGACTAGGCTATGACCATGACTCTAAGGCAATTGCCTTCCATAGAAGTCAGCACACCAGCAAATTTCATCCTTATTAACTTTGCTGCTTTTATACATCGCACTAATTAAAAACCCTACCATAAAAGTTGCTCTCAGATACTTTGCATAGAGTAAATATGCTGTGGGAATCCGGTATAACTGCAAATTTGCCTCTAACTAGAAAACAGTCAGTGACCCTGAAGAGATCAATTTTTAGGCAGCAATACAAGGTACCCATGGAACAGAAAGATTAACTCTTCTCAGCATTTTCAGACTCCCAGTGAAATCAAATCTTCAGAGAAAAACGTATATCCAGAGTGGTTTTGGAATCCAGACCTAAATATATGGAGAAACTTTCAAAGGAGGTCATTTATTTGACATAATTGTGCGAACATCCCTTTAAGCTGTGCAAACCAGAAAGATCATTTCAAAATATTAACTTATTTCTTCCTATCAACAACAATGCAATTAATTCCCCTCAATAAAGATTGTTTTTGCAAAAGAGCAATAAGGTGCCTCTGCAGGGGGCATCATTATCATTAAATAATCACACCCCAGGAGACGCGAGGCACTCTGCTGCACCATGTACATTTTAACACTCCAGAGTATGATTAGTTTGTGTTAACCACACCCCAGCATAGCTAATTGGGAAAAGAGTCTATAAACTGAGGAGATTTCTGTATTTATTTTATTATATTTTTGGAAGTGACAGTGAACCTGGGAAGTTTCTCACTGGTCCCAGGGAACAGGTAGCCAGGACTGACCCCACCAGGCAACGTCTCCCTGCGGCTGCAGTGGAGGCAGCAGGAGCCCATCACGCCAACTTGCTGTGGCAACGCACGTCAACATCCGCAGCCTCAAAAAATTACGTGAGCGAATCCGCATGCATAACGAGGAGTTATGGCTTTGGGATGCTATGTTTTTTCGATAAAAAAACAACACAGGCCCAGCTGTCCTGCGCATATATGCAGGGAAACAGACACACAATATTTTAAGGGAATTGCTGCTTCTGATCTGCTGGATGGTTTATGTCACTTTGGACAGTCTGCTGTGATATATGGCAAACTTTTGGAAATGGATGGATTTTAAAGAAATACATAAGTTCAGAACACAGATAATTGCTTTGCATGGTGCCATAGTTGCCCTGAGGACACGGTGGTTGGTTTTTTCTGTTTAAAGCAGCAGTCTTTACCACAGAACACATTCTGGAAATTAGATACCTCCATTATGATGAGAACTTATGACGATTATACTCTAGATCTGTTGATTTTCCCTCGCTGAAAAGAACACTGAAGAAAATTCTGTAAGAATCATAGTTTTGAACATAATTTGATTGTGAATAAAGTAGAAACCAGCTCATCATTTTGGAGATGAAATTCAAGCCTTTTTTGACAGCCGCATGCATGACTTCAAAGGCAACCACATAGGCACAGGATCAGCACTGCAGATCTAGAACCATGTGTGAGGGTAAAGCAGCTCAATAACTGTCCCAGTGTGGGTCAAGCCTCACTGCTGGAGACCCACCAGCCCCTTTCTAGGATACTAAATGCCCCCCATTAGTTTCTGCAGGAAAGGGAAGGGGGGCTGCAAGGGAATTGCACCTCTTCGAAGAGGTGGTGGGGACACCACGGAGATGTCTGTCTCCCTTGGGTGCCGAGGGCACACGTCCAGGACAAGGCCACATGGCCAGTGACAAAGATGACACCATAGTCACTTGAAGACCATAGGAAACTATGACCACAAGAAGTCCTTCCTACATGCAAGCCCTCCAAGGGGAGGACATGACCAGTAGACCTGTGTGGAGGAGACTAGTGAGCAGCATTAGTTGCTCGTAGCTTGGACTATCTATATTCAATGCTGTCATCCATTTCTTCTCATCAGTTTAGAGAAGAGACTGCAAATTTTTTGTAAGACGTATAGGCTAGACACACCGAGTCTTACTAAAGTGCCCTTGTTCCTCAGCAGCAGCCAAGAATTCTGCTGGGTGCAGGGCTGTCATTAAAGCTGAATTAGCAAAGCTTCTCCCACTTCCTAATCAGACCAAGTTGAACAATGGTTGTTCAAGAGAATAAAACAAAAATGAGAAAGGAATTAGAGATACAGGAATTCAAATGAAGCAAACAATACCATATGCATGAGCAAGGAATATACTTTTTGTTAACACAGGTTATTTTATAATCAATATTTAAAGTAATTTTATCAGTAAGCGTAACTGATACTTCATGACTATGTATGCGTAGCCAGTAAGCTATAGATTTATAAATATGAGGGTTATCATGACTTCAGTGTAGCAAGGCACAGCCGTTTTAAAATTGAAATTGTCAGATTTTATCAGTTATCTCTCTCCACAGGATAATGTAACTTTACAATTACTTAGCTCATAAAGAACTAATTTCGTTCAGCTTCCAATAAATACTTTCAAAATAGGAGTCTATGGCAAGATTTCTCGAGTGGTCAAATCATGAACAATAATGGTCACACAGACTTTGAAGGAAAGTCTTGATAATGAGATTAATACCTGCAGGCTTCCCACACAAAGATTTAGTTTTATAAGCAATTAATAATACCCTCTTTCCTCTATTTTTTTTGTATTACAAAAGAAAATAAGTTATTGATTTCAACTGTAAAAATATCTATTTGCATTGCTGATTGTATGCTCTACTAGAACAATCAGAATTAATTGGAGCAAAATATTTTATTATTTTTAGATGGGTAAAGATTTCATATATTTTAGCATTTGTATCTGATTAGAACAGTCTGCTTACCAGCACTATTAGGAGCACAGAGCAGAATACCATACTCAATCCACGCCACAATGCTGTTGGCACTGTACTGACTTGGGGCTACCCCTTTGAAAGCTTTCCCCAACTTGAAGTTTGACAAACCCACTGTAGCGTCACAAAAAGAACTTTAAGCCTGATGAGTATTAGCAACTATTACTCAGTTCTTACTACATTCTGGATACGTTCTTAATATTAAGAGTGAAACAGCAGACAGTCAGTGACCTATGGGAATTTTGCTACTTATTTCCATTTATTTTACCTGATAAACCCCATTCTTCCCCCTGTGCCTGTATGCAGGAGGAAGCTCACCCTGCAGAAGGTCAGGTGAAGCATCTGAGTTTTGCCTGCTTAAATAGCTGATGTAGGAAGACCACCTGCCTTTAGGTGGTGGCTCTACTCTCGGGAGGGAAGCAAGTCAGATGCCTGCAAGTTAGACAACCTGGATACTCTTCACCTGCAATAGGGCAAAGCCAGGTGTGATGAAAGAGCCAATTCTGTGACGAAATAAAGTAATTCCCACCATACTTCATCTTTCTCAGTTCAGTATGCTTCTAAACAGATCACTAAATTTGCTATGAAACCAAATATAAACTTTATCTTTAAATTGTATGCATGATTATCTTAAATTACCTGTTTTGTGAGAACAGCTTTTCTGTGAGTATAATGGTTTCAAATGTAACACTAAGGCAACCTAGCGATACCACTTGATGAACTAGTTGATGAACTAGTCATGCAATGTACTGCACTCATTTAAAAATTTATATTCATACTCAGGCCCTCAGTCTGAGTAAACACCAGATCCTTCCTGGTTCCCAGACTGAAAGACTTTTCTCAACAGCTTATTTTTTAAATGAATTCATCACAAACCAAATGACTGACATCACACCGAGAGAGCGCTTTAGCTGCATCTACGCTCGCCGGACGGTTCCCTCCAGCCACCGCCAACCGGACAGCACAGGCACTTTGCTGGGCCAGGGGTCTGGGGGATACAAGCCACCTTCTGCTTGGAACAGCAGCAGCAGATCGCTGTAGCTGGGAAATGGGAGGAATACTAGTTTATCAAATGAAGGAAAGGGTCACTCCATGTGCATGGTAGGAATTCACACATTCTGAGAAAAGATATTTTAAAAACCCAGCTGTTGCCAAGACAGGACTCCAGTCGCCTCCAGTTTGGCGTTGCACAGTCGGCAGCAAGCTCTAGCAGCAGCAGCACTTCCAGGTTCTCTCTTCTCTACCCAGTGACTTACTGTCTTGAGGACACCAACTACGGTATTTTTGCCCCAGCCCTCCCCTGCTGAGTTTCCTTGGAATCAGCTTCTTGACTTAAAAACTTCTAGGGAAGATGGTCAGGGACACAGGCACATGGTTGCGTCAACCCTTGCTTTCCACAGCACGTGCTCACCTTATGCTTCGCAGCTCCGTTGTCATCAGAATATTCGGGTTTGGGTTTGTGGAGCTAGGTTATGCACAGATTTTGGACTGTCACCAACTCAGGAGCGGAATCTCATCCAATCCATTTTCTCATGTTTGCTTCCCCTAAACAACTACCAGCTGAAATAGATGCAATCAGAGAATTAACCAGAGAATTTCCAAATCTTCCCACAGCAATTAACATTAAAATAAGAAAAAGGAGTGGGAATGAGAGAGAACATATGTGTGTCTGTGTCTGGGGAGATTCACAGCCATTAGGTTCTAAAGATAAGTCTTATTTAGGACTGTTTGGTGCCTCAGTATTCGAACGGCTCAACTTACTAACAGGAAAAAGCATTTTAAACTCAAACAACTATAGCAGGTTCTTGAATTTCAGCTGGTTTGAATATTTCAAATCCCTGATAGGCTGGCTAGTCATCCAACACAAATAGAAACAAAATAAAATGACATCAGGCCAGTCCATGCACAGATCAACTACAGGCACAGAAAGCACAGAGGGGAAAAAGCAGTGAGAAATTAAAGGAAAATTCTAAATACCTAATAAATCTGAGAATTTCATAAACATACCACACAGGAAAGAAACAAAATATGGCAACTAAATTATGCATTCAGAATCGTATGCTTAACTGGGATACTTCACACTTGGATTTTGGTGAATGCTGCTTTTAATTCCATTGCAGATGTTCGTATTCATAACACGGACTATGCCCAAATTTAGCCAATATCAAACTGCTTTTATACGTATACTACAAGTATCAAATGCCTGCAAAAGAGGCCAGAATTAAAAAGTAGAGAATGTAAACTGGACTGTGAAAAAGGAAAAGGAGAATAGATGAAAATCATTTTTAGAAACATTAGTTCTTGGAAAAATCACTATTAGCAAATTATTAGTTGCTTCTTCAAGTAATAAGACTTTGTAATCAATATGCAAAAAATAATCAATTGCATCTCTCATTTTTTATCCTTTTTTCTTTTGCTTTCATATTTTATGTACAGTAACTCACATTTCTCAGCCTACTGTGTAGCTATGAACTGAAATCAAACATTCAGACAGTAAATGAAGCTGCAGTTTGTATTTATAATGCTCCTATAACTATGTATATATATATTATACAATCTCAATCTCTGCTAAAAAAAAGAGGCAGTTCAATAGAAAGAGATCATTTTATTAAAAAATCATGAATGCAACTGCACTCATTCAACCTTAGAAATGTTTTGATGGCTTTTCAGCGCTGCAATATATTTAGATGGGAATATGTCATTAATATAAACAGCAGAATAGAAACTATTAAACTAACACAATTTAAAACTGAGCAAACCTGAGTATTTGATTAAAGTTTTTGTACATTCTATACACTTGAACAGGTAACAAAAGCATAATATTTTTGTTGATTTTTAATTTGTTAGAAGTATTACGCTTGGAAAGCTAAATTTTCAGTAGTTTGTATTTAGAAATTAAAAATCTGGTCCTGTAGGAGCTTCTGGAGTCTGATTTTCCTAGCTATATTCTGAATTTCAAGAGAAGTCTAAGACAAAAAAGCAGCAATGAAGCACACCGTAGGAACCGTCTCCTTTGTTACAAGGCAACACTAAATGTGCTGAGTTTGAGACAGGGTACGTTTGGTAACTTTCAGTGAGAAAGACAAAATGCAATTCCATATGTATTTAATGGATACAAAATTTTCTAGAAGATTTTCAAATAAAACACTATGGTTACAAAGGTCATGCATTAATATGTAGTCTAGCCTTTAATGGATGTGTTTATTTTTCTAGACTGAATAATTAGCAGGGCATTTTTTCCCCAGAATAACATTGCATTACACAAATGCAAGGAATTGCTTACTAAAAACAATTTAAATTATACCTCGCATGCCGTATGTGCAATAACTGTGCTCCTATCTCTAGGATATTAGGGGTAAATTTTTAAAGCAGTGCACAGAACATAATCTTGTTATTTGCTAACTGGATTTGTGTGCTTAAGACTCCCACACTGCTTTGAAAAATTACCCCTTCAGAAGATTGACCTGCGTGAGGAACGGGAGTTTTAAACCTGGATTGAAACAGAAGTTGTAACCTAGCTTGGCAGCAAAGACTGGCTTAGCAAAATGACTTACTGTAGTTATACTACCATTTGAATGGCCAAATTAAAGAAACTAATTCTTATTCTAATCACATCCAGTGGAATTCTGATATGCTGACACCCAAAATTATGGCTCTGTCATTAGAAAGAGAATGAGTGGGAATGTTTTGAAATTTTTTTCTGTAAATTATGAAATATACAGTGGCCTAAATGACAAGATATGGCACTTTTGTTTTTTGATTATACAGTTAAAACTTTTTAGTACTAGGTACTTAATTTCAAGGGTGAACTGCATCAGAGTGGGTCTAATCCAGATGAAATACCTTTAAGATTCTTACTTCTTCAACTATTAGAGATCTATCATGTCTACTGCATGAAGCCTCATTTTCATGTTAGAACAGATGGGCAAAATTGTCATTAACAGAAACTGACAACTCTAAAACTGAAATATAGATTTAGAAAGGAATCTAATGAATTAAATCAATGTTATTGCAATGAAAGCCAAAGAAATTAATAGTGATTTGTAAAGTTACCCTGTATTTTAACCTCAGTATATTTTAGTCAGGGTGATTTTAACATTCACAATACCTTTTCAGATTCATTGTTAATGTCTTACTGCGTAATACACTCTTGTCTTAATATATCACCTGCTCTTAGGAGAGTTGAGGACTTTGGGCTCCATTCAAACAGACCAGCCTGTGAGATGTTGAGAAAGAGGACAAATCCCAATGCAGGTGCATTTCCCCCCGTCCTGCACAGGGCAGTGGCACTATGGTGCTTTGTGCACTTCTAGGGCAGACTCATAGGTTTACACGTTTCTAATCAAAATGACTTGCAAGGATGGAGTTGCTCAAAACTCACTTCAAGACTCAGTTTTTTGTCAGCTTCTTCAAAGGATGCGTGTCATTTATTTTCAGCCCTCTAGCTCCAAAATAAGATATTTTCCAGCTAATGTGTCTTGCTAGACATGTGGTTTTTTCATTTGCATATCTAATATAGCAGTTAAGATTTTTGATATAGCACATATACAGCCCTGAATGAGGATAAGTACCTTCACATTGTCCAAGGACACTTTGTTGTGAAACTATGGAAGCTAGAAGGCACTGTCTCAGATGGAGATAAATTAATTATCAGAGCCATAAGACTTGTCCCAGGTTGTAAGGGGAGCAGAAGCAGCACACCCAAAGGCCCTCCCAGGATAAATGGCTGCAAACACTACAAGCTAAGTCAGAAATGATCTTGCCCTGCCCATGCTCACAAAGCTTCACAACTCCTGGTATAGGCACCTTTCTACAACACAACTGTTTTCCATTTAACTCAAAAAAGAAGGGTTTTTTTCTTCCTTGCAGACTACCAAAAAAAAATCAATTGTTATATACAGCCCCTTTACGTTGGCATGCATAGGTAGGTAGCTGCCTTTTTTAAGTAGTACCAGTGTTTATTCATATTGCAAGCCTAAAAGTAAAATAAGCAAAACAAAGCAAATGGCATGTCTGAAAGCAAATGCCAGAAATGGGTGCTGAAAGCTCTCACCCATCAGGCTGGTGGAGAATTCAACAAGAGAAACGAGACTTCTGTCACTGGTGATATTAAACTGGATTTAACAAAAAGAAAAGAACCCTACATGCTTGGTGTTGTCTTTCAGTAACAGGAAGGTTTCAGAAAGGGAAGAAATGCGGTATTTGAACCGGATCCTTTAAAGCCAATTATCTGCCTTTTTTAGCCATATTTCAAGCCACAACATCATAAAACTGTAGCTTTGCATGTCACATTTCAGAAACTGCTGTTTATAACGTCACGCAAGACCAGTAAGGTATTTTCTCCTTGAGAAGTATTTATTCAATTGTCTATTTTGCCCAACAAAATCTTGACTGTGTTTTCTGCTAACTGCTTTATATCACTTCCTGGTCCTCACTTGCTTAGCATCTCTTGACTCCCCTGCTTTTGTAAACCCAGCAGTCCTACTGCGTCCTGCTTTTCCCCTTCCCTTGCTAGCGGGCAAGACGCAAGGAGCAGTTAGAAGGTGCGTGCAGTTTGCATCGCACTGGTCAGCATGAGGATGACAACAGGTAAGGAGGCGCTCGCCACCCTTCACCCTGACTTTGACTGTTGAGTCACCAAAAAGCAAAATACGTCATATCTTCATTTCTGTTGAGATCCTTAAAGAATCTCAAAATATATTCATGATACTGGGTCTGGAATTTGCTTACGGACATAGTCTTCGGATCTTATCCAGCACGACTGAATAGTCATCAGCTAACTGACAACTCACTCAGCATATACGAATGCAAAATAGGAAACAAACAACTGTTTTGAAAAATGAGATCTGTGGAAGAGAAAGAATCAGAAAATTATTTTCGAAGCTCAGAGACTTAATAATGAAGGCAGTGTTCAAAAGATACTTAAAGAGCATTACAGACAGAGTAAGGGTTTAAAGCGCTATTTTTAGTAATGTTCAATAAAACAGGCATCTGCTATATGTTTTTGATTTTATGGGGAAGCTTTTTCTTCGTGACACTACAGTGGGTTTGTCAAACTTCAGTCTAGTACGAATCATTTGATTGAAAAGTGTGACAGAGACACAAACAACAGGATACCACCTCTAGAAACCTCTTCTTGTTTCAAAAAAAATTCCATTTGGATTCCGAGGCTGAGGATCAAGCCAAGTAAAAATACAGCGTGCCATTGAAATGGAGATGTTTTATTAAGAACAATCTCTTGCCAGCAATATCTGTTACTCTCCCCACATGCAGCAAACTCGCCCATACATTTTTTAAATGCAACTAACCTTTTTTTATTAAACAAATCAATCTAAAGTAGAAAGTATGATTTTAATTGCAGTTTTGCATTTAACGAGGCAGTGTGCAGATCTGGCTGGGAATTTACCAAGCGCTTTCCCAGGGCTAAACCCTGCAGCCTGTGCCAGGCTCCCCAAGTTCTCCCCCCTCTCCCCAGGCTGGTAGAGCACCACAGCCAGGTTTTAGGAATTCCGCGCACCCTTCACCTTGACTTACTTGCTCATGCATTTGCTACCCCCTATTTACATACATTACGCCCGCGCCACGGTGCCAGCTGTGTGTGTTTCCACCAGCTCGGCTGCCCAGCCTTTAGATCCTGCTCGGCACGGGGGCGAGCGCCCCGGCTCCACGGCAGACAGGGGCACCAGGAGCCCCCGTGCCAGACACGCACGGCGGGAGGTAGAGCCGGGGAAGGGCGCTTGGTCTTTGCAGCAGGGCTCAGTTCAGCCCCTGCCTCCCGCAAAATGTATGCGAGGCAGTGATCTATTTTACTCCGTATGATTAGTGCTAGACTAACTGTTCAAAGGGAAGCCAGTGCTACTTCACTAATTTAGTCACATACAATATTAGATCTTTGAAATATGCCTTACGTACAGCCTGCATTACCTTTTACAGACAAATACAAAAACATGGTCAACATTTGCAGTAAAATTATCATAGAAATGCCATCTGAAACCTTATTTCCTTTTACAATGTGCATTTCACAAATAACTTGTATTAAAATTATGTTTTACAGGGCAGAAATAGAAAACAAATACTGCTAGTAATTTAAACAGGCATTTGCATAACATGACTAAAAACATGTTAGAGAGAGTTCTGCAGCTGGAAGAGTGAGGTAAAAATACAGATATAGTGATTTTAACACTGATTGTAAAAATGCCTTTTAGCTGTCATAATTAGTGAATTAAAGCGTACTTTCATCAAAACCATTCTAACTAAGATTCCTATTATTGTTCCTACGTACTGCTCCCTACTTGTTAAATAGCCTAATATTAGTAACAGGTAAATCACAGATTTCCAGAAAATCTCTTCACTGAAGCATCACCCAAAAATATTACCTTATTCGAGCCTTCGCCTTACAAAAACCGCTTCCTATAATGAAAAATTATTATTTACAAAGCTACACTGTTGCTCAAAGTGTCTTAATATTAATTATGCCTTCTGTTTAAAAATTGGATTACCCCACAATGCTGGGGAGTTTACAGGAGCGCGCAGAGTGGAGCAACGCCCAACCTGGCATCCTTGGGGACCCAGGCGTGCTGCGGGTGGGTACCAGCCACGAGGCTGCTGTCCGCACATGGGGTGACACAGAGGAAGGTGTTGATCATCACTGGGGTGAAATTCTAAGCAACAATTAGGGAAAGATCTGCCACAAGAAAAATGGGAAATTGAGGCAGATGCACGGGGGCTGCGAGGGCAACCGGGAGCAAGTCCCATTAGGGAAGGGAAGGAGGGAAGCGATGGTCACTCCCTGGGAGCCAATATAAGATCAGTGATGTACTTCAGAGGTCACATCAGACCCCAGCTTAGACAAGACCGCATTAGGTATTTTTAAGCCTTCAGGCACAAAAACCTTCTGTGGAGGACTTCTCTGCTGGTCTATAGGAACTTGCAGTCTCATTTTTAAAAATGTGCTATTCTCTACAACATAGAACTTCTTAAATATTTAAAAGCCTTCTCCATTGGTTGTTCATCAGATTGATTATGATGCATATTTCAGCAGTTTTTTTTCTAAAAATGCTCATCAGAGGATCAAGAAACGAGGTGTTCTGTGTGCTCTACATTGATTCACACTATTTCATTTTAATTCCAGAATACTGAATTCAGAAAACTGCCAAGAAAACAAAGCAGGAAATGTTTGTATTTTGCTGTATGTTGCATATGCTCTATGGTAACCAAGAACGCAAAAGAAATAGATGATGCTGCACTCCTCAGCCTATCACTCAGTAGCCAGCAAGCAGAAGGAGGAAAACCAGTGGCACTGTAACTTCCCTCACAGTATCTGCCTGGTCTTTCTTCTACCCCGATAAATAAAAATACCCTCCAAAGTTCACATGCTACTTGCCTTGCTTGAGCTCTCCCATTCAAATGAAATTTAAGTACGATTTCCTCACCAAAAACGACAGCCGTGTGTACCTCCTGATAACTAGGCTCAAAGTAGTGCAGAAAGTTTTATGAACCTTTGTAAAGGTCTTGGGTTACAAAGGTCAGTTTACCTTTGTGAGAAAACTTCAGAACCAGGCAATTTTGTTTTGTTTGTACTTTCCAGGATTGGTCAAATATCTCCTTATCGCCACATAAATCAGGCATTCATATCACCTTTGAGGCATTGGTTCCGTCCCATGTTATTTCCCTTCTAAACTACCTTCACAAAACATGGTACCAATAGTTGAATGAGTTTATTAGTGATGTCTTGGTGATTAAGAGGAAAATAAATGTATTCATAGCACTGCACATTCTCAAATACAGTGTCATCAAAACCAAGCGTTATCCCTCAATCCAGAAACCAGCTTTAGGATATTGAGATCTATTCAGCTGGAATGCAACTCATTACAAAAGTCAATGTAGTTTCTTCCCTAGGGCTTTCTTACCCTTCCTCCCACCCAAAGTAAACTTCTATGCTAGAAAAGCCTCCTAGGGGTTTTCCACCCCATCCCTTCATGTTTGAAAATAGGTATTAATGTACCATAATGGTTCTAATTTTGCTTTTATTCTAACTGAAGACCATGGAACAAAAGCCGGCTTATTTAATTCCTTTAATATTAAAGATGGGTAGGCTTTCTTGTGTCATCAGTTTCAAGGCTAACCAAGAACGGTCATGTTTTGAGGTTACACTACAAAAAAGTTAAAGCTTATTTCTGTTCAATGAAACCACGGCCGTTCTATCAATCATCAAATCTACTATGTGAATAGTGACTGCTTTTTTCTGCTCAGCCCATTATCTAAAATGGTTAGAAGTGTCTGTGCTTTTAGTGGACTCCAACACAGATGCTTTGGGAATAAAGATTTTTCTAACAAAGTTACAAAAGGTGATCATAAGTGTTAATACGCACTACTGAAAAAAACATTTGGAAAGAACCAAATCTCAGCCGAGGAAGAATAATTGCAACAGAAAAATCAAAGATGAGCATCCTAGACAGGTATTTTTTTGCCTCTCCAGTGCATTTTAAGGACAGATAAAGGGTATTCTACAGAAGAAAAACTTTAAAAAAAAAAAAAAAAAAGGCCTCAAAAAATAGCCCAAGGAAGACAAAATTACCTTTCCATTACTATATGTCAGTTTTATGCCCCACACCTAAGCAGTTCAAATGAACTTGCACTCAAATGTTATTAGATATTGGTGCCATGGCATTTATATTTCCAAGTATGCAAGGGACATGTGCACAGTAGCAGAAGCACCAGGTCTAGAGGGCACCATTATATTCCTATTTATTTCCCCCGTTACAGCAGGCTACAAATCCATGCTATTGATTGTTATTTGTCTCACATCGCAGACATTCAGCCCTAGATCTTTTTATCTTTCATTTGTGATTTTCTATTTTAATATTCTCTGTCACCGAGACTGCTGCCAGTCTGATTATTCCCACTTGCACCCCCTCACTTGAAACAGTTTCTACCCAAACCTATTTGGTTCAAAATGTTAGTGACCAAAAATTTCACCCAGAACTTGAGAAATGAAAGATGGAAAGACCAACAACAGCAAAGAATTTAGAAGTCCCAGAAATCTGTCTCCAAGTGGTAACCCTTTGCTGTTTGCACCTCCCAGTCCACGAGAAATTCAGTGGGCAAAGTCAAGACAGAGATCCCACTCACCTCTCCTTTGTGTTTGCAGCACCAATTGCAGCTCTGAATTGATAAACCATTATTGATGTTAGAGATCAATGAGATTAAGCATGTGCTTAACTTTAATCACATAAATAAGTCCATTTCTGAATCTGGGCAGCATTATTCATCACTGGGCAGAACTGAGCTCTTTCTGGATAATTAACACTTCATTTGCTTTGCCATGGTCGGTGGTTCTCACATATGGTACGAAGAATTAATATATATTAAGAGCTAAGTTCAGAATCTAGGCTCAAGTATATCCTTATCTGGCAAAGTTTATATTTTCAGGGAACAGTCACATTGTCGGCATTGTTCAGTCTTTGCTTTGCTATAGCAATGGGATGCAAGTCCACAAAGAGTCAAGTAGGACAATGAAATCTGGTCAGAGGACCTGCATGAATTAATATTTGTGTAATTAACCAAGCTGTATGAATTCTGCTGTTGGATTCAGTTTTGCCTCCCATTAACATTCTTTTATGCTTTCTGTATAAAAGTCTTGAATTGAACACTGAATAGTTTTTTCTTCCTCTCACAAAAATGTATTATAGTTAAAGCTGTTGTGTTCCCAGAATTTAAATCAGGTAGAAATACTCCTGTGCAAAAGATCTGATCATTTTATGAGAGGTTTTTTTTTAAAAAAAAAAATAATAAAGTTAAGCATATTTGACACACTAGGAGAATTTCATCTAAATTTCTAATTATTCAAATACAGACTAAATGCTGCTTTACTACTTAGTATATCTTCATTAATTATCAGTGTTGAGGATGCATTTTAAGAAGTTCAGGAAGTTTTGATGGCACTTTTTTAGTGACACAAGAAATCTCTCAAGTTTTTAAGAACATCACCATGATTAAATAAACATTTCATTTTATGCTTTAATTTTAACTCAGCTGACTTGACAAGACAGAGGGGTAAAGAAGTCTCCATGGATAAAATTATCCAAGAAGCAGCAAACACAACCAAAGAAAACACAAAACTTGAGAATACTTTTGTTTTACTCTAATTGCTTAGAAATCAACAGCTACAGGACATAAATATCTGTATCGATTTTCAATGCTAGACAAAACAATTCTGAAAGGGAAAATGATATATTTTTTTTTGTTAATTGACAAACTTCATTAAAATCCTGCACTCATTTTGATCCCACTGAAGCAAACTTTAATGTCACTATTAGGGAGCACAACGCCCTGTTCGTCTCCTGACCCGTTTGTGTATTGCTTGTGGAAACAGGGCTGTGATTATTTCCAGAGCTATGTTTCACTTGTGGATTAAAATAAGAGAAATAAATTGCCATTCACAAGAACGGCCATGTTGGTACAAGCACCTTGATCTTGTATTGTTAGCACCATGTAGCTTTGGATGTTTAAGGGAAATGATCAGCGAGCAGAGCACACCCTGGAAATATTTGCACACATTAAAATATGGTCTCTTTCCTGAAACAGCAGAGCTTGGAGTTCTCAATTCTCTGGCCACAAAAACACCTTCTTCATTAGAAATAAATTAGTAAAAAGTTAACTTTGCGCTACTGATGTTGCCAGGGAGCTCTTATGAAACACAAGGATCAAAGAACAAAAAACCTAGCCTTCAATAGCGCATAAACTGCCTGGGAGCAAAGCCTTAGTCTGGAGTCAATAATGGCTTTAATGGCCCACATTTGCACCGATTTGCTGTTGAGAAATAGGAGGCTTCACCGAGCACATTGCACAAGCAGCTGATCTCCAGCCTGGTGACGTTCATGGAGCCAGTGAAACAGGAATGTGAAAACGCACAGTAAGTGCAGCAAGGGAAATAAAACAGCAAAATGCACCACAAGTACACTGACTAAACATAGGTGCGTAGGACTTTGTCAGCTGTGCGTACACGCCAACACGCTTTTGCTACAACACGTCCGTAGACAATCCATCATCAAGAGAATGTGCCTCATGTCCCATGAAGGGCAACAGGCAGCAGATCAATCTGGCCTAGTCCATATGGTGTGGAAAAAGCCCTTTCCCCCGAACTGAAGATTAACGGCAATTGTCAGAAATCTTAACATGGGCCAATGTAAAGATAATTTTGAACTTACAGAAATTCTCAAACACTTCATCATGCCTTGTCATGAAGTAATAATCACATGCAAAAGCTAGATTTACTGTTAGATGGTCTACATAAAGAAAAGAAAGACAGAGGAATACACTTAAAGCTGAATTGGCTTGCATTTCCCAGTGGTCTTGACAGCCCAACAAAGCAGCAGCGATGCCACGGCCCAGTGTTAAATACGATCTACAAAGACCAAAGCACACAGCCCAGAGGCAGAGCCCAAGACAATGTTTGCATTCCCTCCGAGCCAAAGCATTCCACGGGCAAGCTTCAGCCTCCCAGGAAAATACACCACAGCACTCAGCAGCTGCCTGTAACCTCTGCTCAGAACCTCTCCCTTCTTCCAACTGTGATTGCAGCCAGGATTGCCCAGCAGCTTTCCTGTTCCTCACTAACTGCCAGTCTCTGAAACACTTTTTTCTTCTATCTTTTCCTCTTTGCCCTCATTTTATTCTTTTTCCTGACTTCTCTATTGCAAGACAAATGCTCTCGTATCAACATGGGTCTAGTATAAAATATTCAAATTGTTGCTTAAAAGACTGTAAATAACCCATGAGCTTTAAAGAACGTCCTTTTAGGAGATGGGCAGGACTTGACTGGAAGAAAGGAGGATTGCCTGAGACAGCAGCTGGGCCAACAGGTAGTGTGTACGGGCTCCCCAGGGGTGGTAGGGCTGGACACCAGGAGAAGACAGCAGAGGACCTCACCATGGCTTCCCATGGCCATCACTCACATCCAGGATGGGCAGCAGAACTTGTAAGTAGGTCAGAAAAGCCCGAAATCACCTCAGCACTAACCAAAACAGGACTGGAGCAGGGCAGGCAGCAAGCCCCAATTCCCTCCATACCTTGGTGGGGTAGGATGACCCATGGCACTGCTGGGCTGAACACAGCCATGGTTACTCCTCAGGACTCCATATGCACACATGATGTTTCTGAATATAAATAAATAAATACATATATACATGAGAGAAATTTTCAGTAAGAAAACACAAGTCTGTTAGAGAGATTATATGAGCAGAGGAAGCATGCCAAAAGTGGTTGCTGTTTAATTTCAGCATACATACTGCCTCAGGTACAAACAGAAAGTCTCAAGAATCCCATTTAAAGTTCTAATCAAGCTCTTCATTCATTTTCTAATTTGCAGACCCTGATCCTGCCACATCCAGATGAACAAGAACGAGGAAGAGAAGAGATGCAGATCCAAGCCATGGTCCACCTACAATATGCTCTTGGCACACCAGAGACATCTGAGGTCACCGAACCTGCAGTATCTTACCAAGAGGCTGGTGACATACAACCACCCCCCACAGCAGACCAGGCAGTGGGGCTCTGCTGGCCTCTGGTTTCAGACAAAAGCAACTTTACTTCCCTTAGCTGCCTTTTTGTCTCCCTACCTTTAACCTTTGGGATTGTCTTTAGCACTCAAATACTTCATTATATATATGTAGGGGATTTTGTTTGAGTTTTTTGTTTTTTTTTAAATACACTGCCATCAGCCCAGTGCCCAGTAAAGCAGTTAGCCTCGAGCTCATCCTCACTGCTACCCACTGGGTGGGTTTGTTTACAACCAGCATGGGACCATCTACTCAAGGTATTCCCACAACATAGGCCACCACTAGCCACCTGCCCTGTTGTCTTTGGAAACAGGGCTCTTGCTTTTTTTGCCCCATTGTTTTCCATCAAGATGCTTTTAAAGGACATTAATTGGACAAAATCCAACATACTATCGAAGCGGCTTTCCTAACAGGTGCTTTATACACCACAAAAAGAAATGTCTAGTCTTTTGAAGAGACCACCAATATGCTTTAAATAATTCCTTCTCCATTTGTTGTTTAAAGAATGACTTCTTTTAATCACTACTGAAAAAATAAACAGACTGTTATTTTCCATTTTGTATTTTTAAATGGATTCAGATGAAGAATCTAGAGGAAATATAGTCATTTCTTTGTTCTTATGAAAGATCTAAGACTGAAAATACCCAGTGCTCTCTTGTTATTGTCAAACCTACAGCCAGTAAGGTGGCCTTAGGGGATAAAGAGAGTAGCGATTAAGAAGGTGGTCTTCAGAGATAAATAGGGCAGTGATGTTTCACCGTACTGTTCAAATGGGGGTTTCAATAAAGCAATACTGACTTTTTGCAGAGGAATTATATTGCTGGCTTTGGGCTTTAGGATACCAGCCATCCAGAGAAATCTCTTGACATCAGGATGAGATCTACTATAGGTAGCACTTAATCCTTTAAGACCAAAGGATTAAACCAGTTGACCAGGAAGAGAAATTAGATTTAACACCTGGAAAATTCAAAGCACTTCCACCCTTCTCATTCCAGACTTTCTCTCTTTTCATAGTCCGAACAAGAACACTTATATAGAGCTTAGTTTCTACATTTGACAGAAAAATAAACAAGTTTATACTGATCTAAAGCAGAAAGTAGAAGACCTGGTGAGAGGACTATACTGAAATATCACAAAATAGACTAACAACATTGAAAGTAAAGGTGCAGAAGATGGAGGTCTTCATAATTCCAGGGTGGAGAATGCTCAAAACCAAGGTTAGCATTCATGAAAAAAATCAGAAAGCATGAAATGGATGTGCTGGCCCCATGGTGGCCACATGCAAGACTTGGGAACAGTTGACTATTCTGCTGTGAAATAGCAGACTATCTCTATTTGGTTGCTAACCTAGTTGCACCCTATGAAATCTCCTTTCAGATGGCCCATCCTCTTTGCTGGCCTTGTCCAGACTCACATCTCAGCCCACAAGGACCAGTTACAGCAACTACAGAGACACAGAGTCCACAAGACCTAGAATATATGTCAGATATAACACAAAAAAAAAAAAGAGGAGTCTAACAGAAGGAAAAATCAACCATTTTTTACCTAGGAAATAACTCACTATTGAACACCCAGAACAGCTTTGCTGTGTTCATGCCGTGAAGGTGTGGTTAGCCCTTGGTCTGAAGTGTTATTCTCACCATCAACACACAAAACATCCCAGCTTCACGTGTGTTGTTCTGGGTGGTCCTCAGATGGGTAGAGAGAGACACAGCAAAGCACCAGCTCTGTAACACAGCAACTACTGCTATTGATTTAACTGGTTTGTTTATGCCTATGTTTAATTGGCTATGTTAATAGCATTTTAATCCACAATTCACTTGTATATGACTGATAGCGCAACACTTGTGTGGCTGCGGTGACATTTCCTCACCATTGCTATCTGTCATCAAGGACAAGGCCAGTACTGTGATGCTAACTGACAATCCCAAATGTCTTGCTTAATTAGGTCTAATTTACACTATACTGTATAATTCCACAGCAATGGCTGATAAATATTTTATTAAATAGGCAAAACCATGGAAAACCTTTAATCAAGTAGCAAAGACTTCAGTCATCTTTTAACATTAGTATTTAGCATTTCTAAACATTGAAATGTAAGATTAATGAAAACTGAGTAAAAAAAAAAAAAACACACCCAAAATGCTGGTGAAGCTGGAAAATTCCCTTTAACATTTATGCCAAGCAGCATATCACCAGAAGATAAGCAACGTGATTACCCAAGGTTTTCATGCTTGGATATATTCTCTCATCACCTCATCTCCAAACAGGCTATGGGTCCATCACAGACACACATTGGCCCATGAGACGTTTCCAGAGAATTGTGGTCAGCAAGAGACAAGGACATTGTAAGCGCCTTTGGGCCACCCATCCCCCAACCAATCTGGACTGAGCCACGCATCACTCAAACAGAAGATATTAAGACGTTAACCAGGGTCTGCTCCTACCCAGGCAATGAACTCAACATGCAGAGCCTGAGGGGCCCAGTTAGTGTTGCTCAGTTCCAGATCTGCCCCAGGGGAGAGAGGTTTTGCACCAAGCGAGGGCCCAGCACGGCCCCGGGCAGAGCCCTTGGCCATGTACAGCTGTCCTCAATCGCACCCTGCCACACCACAGCACCTTTTACTGTTTAAGTGCCAGCCACAGTTTGTGACATCTTTCTCTAAACCTGTTGCCTTCCAATTTCTGTTTCAGTCTGACCACCCTTACCCTCTTTTTTCTCCTGCTAGACCACCCTGCCTTCCACAGCCTGTCCTTTAATTGCAGCATCCCTCTTTCACAGTGTCTTTTCCTTCCACCTTACCTTCCTCACAGATTAATAATTTAAAACAGAGGTAAAAAAGCAAAAACGTCCTATATTAATTTGGCATCTATGCTATTTAACTACATCAGGTGACCTGTTTAATTACCCTAATACTATTACTTTGGAAAATTTAAGTCCCTTTCCATTACAAGTTTTGCAGCGAGTAACTGTTTCTTCAGAGAGAGAGAGAGAGAGAGAGAGAGAGAGAATATCATAGCAGGAGACTACAGAGTAGAAAGCATCCAACCATATATTTTGTGCCAGGGAAATGGCACAGGAGCGTGCTACAGCTGCTTCCACAGAATGCACTCTATATAATAATCAGGACTAGAAATATTTTACAAATAGGAAAATCTCAGGCCTCTGCAAAACCCAACTGGCAGCCAAGCCTGTCATCCCAGCAGCGCCTGTCGTGCAAGCGCTGGGGGCGGCAGGAGGTGCAGCCAGGCTCCCCGCTCCTGGGAACGTGGCAGGACCAGCACAGCCACATCTCCATATCTCTGCTGCAGGTGGGGACCACCACCACCGCACAGCCTCCCTTGCCGTCCTCAGCTAGAGACAGGGCACATCCACACTCGACCCTGATGATGGATTCCCCATTTCCCACCCCGCCAGACCCTCAGTCCTCTCTGCAGGACGCAGCATCCACCAGCCTCGAGGCAGCTCCGGAGGGAGCAGCCCTGCCCGCAGCTCCGCAGGACTCTCCTCCACCCGCCGTGCTCCAGCAGGGTAAGTTTCACAGCAAATGCATCAGAGAGTGTAAGATGTTCCTAGGACACCCCATCCCAAGGTTTTCCACGGTGCTTGGAAGCATCTCTGTATGTTGGGGGGCCTTGCTGGGGCAAGGTTCAGCATGGGGGGAGCAGGCAGAGTTTTCAAGGTGCTGGCAAAGCGGGGAGACACGCGCGAAACCACTCACTGGTTTTTTAAGAATCATAAGGGAAAAAAACTAGAAAGAGGCAACATCATGGAAAATATTAAAAAGAGAGACTTTTCCAGTTGCCTGTGAAAGGCAAGAAAGCAGATGATTTTCGAGAACAAACATCACACACACATACATGCACATACATACCGTCATCTCTAGATCCCGGAGAGAAGGCAAGCTGCTGCATTGTGTAGAGATTCAAAATGTAGAAAATCAATTGTAAATCATGAGTTCTGGATTCTTTGAGATGAAGTGTAATCTGATTTACAATGTTACAAAAAGAAATTAAAGTTAATTCCAACATGATTGTGGGTATACCGCAATTTAATATAACCATGCTGTGGCCTTTAAATCTCCACATTGCAATATGCCAACAGTCATTACTTCTTTAAGTTTCATATTTTATTTTAAACTATAAATTGGAAATATCACATAGCTTGTTATTTACATTTCAGAATTAGGATCTTTGCTTAAAAACACAGTTCTCTATGGTGTAATAAGATTATTGTGCAACTACCACACAGCTAGGGTAGTTAAAGGCACTCCACTTCACCTCATCATTTTTTCTGCTTAAATATTATGCCACATTCTGATTAATACCAGACCAATAAAATCATCTTAGCAATCTGGTTAGAGTCTTTTGTCTACCCAGATGGCCTGCAATGTTAATGTGTGACAATTTCAACAATGAACTAGGACTGTTTTATGGAACCAACATTTGTTCCACTGCTTTTTCTTCTTAGGCTCAGAATTTTGACACAGATGGTACAAATTACACAAAAAACAGAAATGTTCATTTAGAAGGCTTAAATATGTGGTTTTACTCAGGCCATCCGAATCTTTTACATTTACAATTCAGTAAATTTACTAACAACCCTGCTGTAATTAAGGTCTATAAAAATCTTCCCTCCTTTCCTGCTTGCTTTTCCCCTTACATATCTATGGCATTTCATTATGCCTCCAATTTATTAATATTTATTCCAGTTCTGAAATGTTTTTAATTTTGGAGGATTTACACTGTTCAATCTTGCATCCGATTCTTCATACCTTTCTAATTATGGGAAAGGGGGGAAAAAACATTTAATCTTTAACCACATATTACTCCGCCTAAAACCTACACATTTCTAGATCTTAAAGGAGTAGAAACAAAGAGAAATTATGTCAGCAGCTTCTGGCCAAACTGCACAGCATCTTCTGTTAAGAAGAAGATTTTATAATCCTGATTTCCCATACAGGTACTCAGGAAAGAGTAAGACGCCTCTGAGAAATTACAATGGGAAGAAGAAAATGACAGGAATCCGAGAGAGAAAGAGAGCGAGCGCCCAGGCTGGAGACAGATGCACTTATAGTTTGACCGAGTCTTTAAAGGCGAGAGGTTATTGTGCAAAACTGCCAGAGGACAAAAAAGTTAACACAGAACAACTGCTCTGGAGCTCTTGCCGCTACCCCAGAGAAAAGACAGTCGGCACAGGCTTTGCTCCCTCCTGTCCAGGCAGCAGATTCACATTCTGCAGCAGCAGAGTGGCCAGCAGTGCCGACGCACCTTCTCCGAGACCGTCAGGCAAGCTCCCGTGCCCATACACCCAGGTGCCTCTAGACCCACAAATGTCACGGAGGCTGGCCAAAATGATCTGGCCACACACGGCAGTGAGGAGGAGCATCAGGAAGGCAGAGACCTTGCTCTGCTCCAGCTCCAGACACGTGTCAGCTCCTGCTTGGTTTCCTTCAGCCCAGTGGCGGCTGTCATCTGCAATATACCACGTGCCTCCACAAAGTCTTTGGGGTTCATGGGAGAGGCTCCACTGAAATCATCCATTGGGGATCACAGCACCCATGTGCATCACCCCCAGCGGTGACTGCTTTCAGAGCATCCTTCCACAGTGCATCACACCACTGGCACAGCCCCAGAAACCTCCTGCCATTTCACAACACTGCTAAGCACTAACATTTATTTCAGTGCCTTCGGCCAATTTACCTGGACACAATCTTCCTCTGACAATTACCATACCAGTGTGTGGTTTCAGCATCATTCTGATGTTCTGGTTTCACTTCGACTATGTCTCTGTGATGGTTTGGTTTTGTTATTTAAACATTAACATTAAAATCAAATTTAAAAACAACATAAAAACCCATGACTGTCCTTTTGCAGTCCTCACTGAAAGTACAGTATATGCATGATGCTCCAATTCATTATGATATTCTATTAGATCTGCCAACAGAAAGTGCATTTTGAGTTTCTAAATGTTGTTTCCATTAGAATCAATCACTCCATGCAATTAAGCCAATAGGCTCTCACCATTTCTTCTGTTATGAGCTAAACCATCCTAAATATATTGACAGCTGTCTCCTATAAGATGACACAAATTAGGTTGAGGGGGCATAAGCCTAAATGTCACCAGTGGGAGGACATCAGTTATTCTTTCAGAAATCTACCTAATTTTCATACCCCATAAGGCATTCAGTAGACTTTCTTTGCATTGGCAGCATGCAGTAATCAATGTTTTGCATATTACAATCAATAACATGCTTAAATGTTTAAGTTTTGCATTCTTTTGTGATAAATATTGATATATTACAAACTATGTAAAACTGTTCATTGGACTTTTTGTTTGCAGCATGTACTGTATCATTCAGCAAATAAGTGAGCTAAATATTGTTTGTTACAAAACAGATGTCACATGAAATTATGCCATATGTGCTATTAAACATTTTTCTTTTTTTTTTTTTTTTAACAGTGAAAACCAAGATTTAGTTTCAGAAGTGAGTGCATTTGGCTTTTGAGGGATTTGAAGCATGAAAGCAACATCTCTGAAATATTTCTAAACCCACTTTGCACCCTGTAATCCATTTTCATAGGTGAAATCTGTGAGTTTTAAATGTAGATATCTTAAAAATAAAGAAATATGCTAAATGTATGACCACCTTACTACTCCACAGGTTCCGCGGATTTATCAGAGAGGCAAATGAGAATTTCTACAGTTTTGCCCTAACACTTAAAATTCAGGACTTCTATCACATCAGTACCTTTTAATACAGGTACTGTAACTTGAAAAATAATATACACTTTTTCAGCCACCTAAAAAAAAATCCAGCTAATGCATATATGAAATTTTCTGCAGTATTTTATATTGGAATCTGAGAACAGTGAGTGCGTGGGATTCAAGGAGGTCAAGGATGGTCCATGTAGACTCACTTCAGAGTGGAAGACAAACCCACTAACTCTGCACAAGGAAAAGGAACGCCTTCTGAGATTTGACTTTAATTGTTTTGACAAAAGCATATATGTGAAAGCAGAGCAATCTATATCTCTAGACTTTGAAAGTGTGAACTCCACAACAGAGCGAGCAGAATGCAGGAAACATGTTGCCAAGAGCCATATAGTAAAACAAAATCTGGTTGCCACAAGAAGAGTGACATTGGCATCAGAGGCAAAGACACTTACACCCACAAATGGAAACACGGCTCATCGGGAAAGCTAGAGGAAGAGGAGCAGATGCTCAGCACAAGGAAGAAACTCAAAGTAAAGATCTTCAGGCTCCATATGTAGTTTTCTTTCTCTTAGTCATCAAAAGGAGGAAGACAGGGTAAACAAAAAGGGAGATAAAGACAAAAAGGTGAAGAAAATATTTTCTTCTTCTTTTCTCCCCCGAAGGCAAAATACTTGCTTACATTTTTAAACATACTATCTTTGTGAGTCTTCTCTGTAACACAAATAACTAATTGCTTGCCAGCGAGCGTTAAAACTGTGAGAAAGCATCCTTGATCTCCCAGCTTTCTGGAGATTCCTGAGGCTTCTGGTCTTTTTTTTTAAAAAAAAAAAAAAAGCCTGCAAATAAACTTTAACACTTCAGTGGATGGAGACCCTCCTCTAACACTATGCGCTTCCATTAAGAAGCCAGGCAAGATGATACCAGACCCTGAGACACCACACCGCACCTGGTGAAGCTGCCTTTCCCAAGTCACAGCACCTTCCATACCGTACCAAATTCCTTTCCTGGTTTCTCATATTTTCTAAAAGGTAGTGTCACCTATTTCGTCATTTTGCAGGTTCACTTAGAGTATTTGTAGAACTGCAGATGGGGCCGCTGTGAAGGACCGCTGCCCTAACTCATTCCCACCACCAAACACGTGGCAGTCAGATAATACCGGTTTATAGGCTTATTGAATTTTCTCATGAAGAGAAGCTTTTCCAGCACTGTGGTGCAGCGTAACTCCAACATCTCCAACGAACCGGTCCCACCAGCTCTGCCTTAGGTTAACAGCAGGAGGATGAGCCCTCGCTGGTTTGGTGCCCACCCTGCAGGTCAGGGAACAATCGGAGTTTCCAAAGCCCTGGGTGATGGGCAGAGGGTCCTGGAGGCCCCTGTCACTGCAGAGATGGGCATCTGGTGCCAAAGCATCCCCTTTGGATCTGGTGCCACAATGCCAAACTCCACTCTGAAACTGCTGGTTTTCCAAATTTCCTGTTCTAACATGCCTCAGCTAAGACCAAACAGAGACAAAGTAGAAGCAGATCAAGCATGTCCCTGGGTTAAAGCATGACTGACGAGGAAGCTGCTGGTGGGCAGCCAGGAAGACCTATGCTGCAGTAACTGCCTTTGTGGCAAATCCTTAGTCCGTGCAAGATTTTCAGCACAGAAAACTTGCACACCTTTATAAAATATCAAACTTCGCTTTTTCTCAGAAAATGTGCCCTTTTTTACCCCTACTTCTAGAGTAGGGCGAGATTATTTTCAAATTATGTAGCTAGATGCCAGTATTTGGGGTGATAGATTCTTTAGAAATGCCAAAGATCTGAAAGTGGGAAAGATTACAGGCAACCCTATGACCTTTGATTTAATGCAAACATAGCTGTAAAAGCTTTCCCTTCTCCCTGCCTCCATATTGCACCTTCTGCAGCAAAATGCTTCGTACATGATAAAAATAGCTAGATCTTTCAAAACCTTAGAAGAAAGGTACTTGTTTCTCTTTAAACATTATATTTTCTTAAAGGCAACATAATGAGGTCAACTGAAGCTGGATTCAAGCTGATAAACTGTGCTTAAGAGAAACCAGAGATTGAGCGAGGGGGGTTCTAGCAGAGGAAAACAAAAAGAATGATTGCAATAGTCAGATCTCAAAATGTTAATCAGATTCAGAAACATAAAACATGACAATTTAATGGTGTTTGGTTAAAACTAGAAAATTTTAAAGTTCTAAGTATCTTACATTGAATTCTAATACTTTTTTAATTATTAGATATAAAATGCTTACAATTTTCAGTGAAAATTAGACTTGGTAATTTATATTTCTTGTTTATACAGTACAATTTGCTGATGAAAAAATGTGCTAAACTTATTGATTCATGACCATAATTGTTTAATTATTTATCATTGCAGAATTATATTAGCATTTATAATAATGCAGATGTGCACAAAGGCTAAGAAGTCATATACAGCTTTTGTTTTGTGTTTGCTATGCTGAAATTAGGTTGATCCAGGTTGTGTGTGCATACTGCATATTGCAATTGTTGCAACTCGGTGTCTCTTGGTTTTACTGGAGTTATAGGGGGTCTAACCAATAGCCGCAAGAACAAAAAAGCTCCGATAGCTAATAAAGTATATAAATCCAAAGCTAACAGCGTCACAAAAAGAGTCTCTTCTCAGATTGATTCTTCTGTTACCATGATGCGCATTAAATTCAGTGCAACACACGCACAGCTGTTTGCTTCATGCCACCCACAGTAAAGGAATAGCTTGTGTGTGTTTGGTACAAGGGAAGCCAACAAGAGCTGCACACCACAAAAATGAGAACCAGCTAAACCAGCCAAAACCTTCTGCATGAGGCCAGTTAAAGAAGAACATAAGAACTCTTGATACAAGAGAAACACATTCCTTTAATTTTCATCTTTATTTTAAGGGATCATAAACACGAAGAAAATGACAGATGCCTCACTTCAGTCTCTCCTCCCCTCTGTGTGCAAAATCTATTCCCTCAAGGAACTACAGTAAGACTGACATACATCCCTTTCTTGAAAGCTGCTAAAATAGCTTTGCCATGGGCTTCGCAAGAAATTTGTAACACTAAGTGTTTCTTTCTAGACTCATCATTTTGACGTATTGATAGTCAAGGTTCCCATTGCCTGTCCCCTCTGCGCTCTTTTCACCTAACGCTATTTGCTGGTGCTACCTTTTCATAATTAAGAGTCCGTATCAAAGCAGTTGTAACACCATTTAAGCAGCTTTTCTAAGGAATCAAATCCAAATGAAAAGGCAAAGTATAAAAATGCCCCATCTTCTGCTGTGCCTAACTGATTTGCTCTGCGTTTTATCCTCAGGGAGGTGCCGATTCCAAAAGGCAGGGAAGAGAGACCATTCACAAAAACAGCATCACACAACCAGCAAGAAGAGCTGCTTGTGTATTTTACATCTACACACATCGAGCATCTCTAAAAGCAGCCCCCCAACCATGCTCCCGCCGCTCAGGCTGGATTGTTTGTCACAATTCACAGAAGTGAGTGTTTAACCTCCTGACTCCTGCATCGCAGCAGGGCCAGGTATTTGTTTCCTTTGTTAGATTAATATTGGTGACAGAATAACATGCTCATTAATGGCAATAATGATTATACAGTGAAGCAGAATAGCAATTCTTCCAATGTACCGTACAAAGGAGTCAGTTTCATTAACTAATAAAATTTATTAAAGAACACAAGACCATCAAAGGAAACACGCCTTTGTTAAGCACCTTCTCAGATGCTCAGTGATTTTAAGCCCATCAGCCTGTTCTGGCAATGCTACCTGTGCCGCACAGAGGGACAAGTGATGGGAGAGCACACACTGGCTTGGATGGATGAGCATCCACGGCCACTGGGCTAGCGGGGACAGAAGCCTGCAATGAGGCTGCCAGGGGCTCCAGAGCAGGAAAAACACGGAGGAGCAAGGCAGCAGGTCAAATCATGTCTCACACAGAATGCATGCTAACTGCAGGATCCAACCATGAGCAACAGACCCACCACCGTACACTGGATAAATCCCTCCATTTCCCAGCCTGCTCTGTCACTGTGCAAGAGACCAGTTCTTCTGAGAGTGCTTCTGCAAGGTCCTAACCACACCTTCAAGAAGTTTGGGCAAGGACTTTTCCTAAGCAGGATGATCCCAAACACTCTGTGGGCATTAATACCTAAATCTTCATACAAATACCTGGATGGGATGGCTATTTAACAAAGTGGTTACCAGAACTGCAGAATGACATGCAGGTTTTGGCTTTCCCTAAAAACTAATGAAAAAAAAAAAAATCTATGGCACAGCAGAGACCAGAATCCAAGTTCCTGGTTTTAGAGGTATCTTCAGCAGCAGTGCCTGTGTTTCTTTAAGTGATCATATTCCTACATGACTGTCGTGTCAGATTTTAATTCTGGTTACCAATATGCTATCATTAGCTGCCCAAGGGATTTATTGGTTTTGCCAAGCAAGGAAATATATGAATGTTCAGCTGTGCATTCAGTACTCACATGGTTTTATGGTGGCGAGGAAGATTGTTACTGGGGCTGCAAGACAGAGTTCCCTGAATTCCCACAGGCATAGTTAAGTTACATAGTATTTTTGATCTCCAGTTCCATGTAATTGCTCAGCGCCATGCAGGTAAATGCTTAAGAGATTAGGAACTGCCTGAATGCAATAGACACAGTAACAGGGGACATGGACATGCCATGGCAGCCAGTGGGGAGAAGGTATATCTCACCTTACTTTGCTTACTCTGCTTTGTTCAAATGTAAATTACTTTTGGGAAATGATGATGAATGGAGATCTACTTTTATTATGATCTTTTCTCTTCACTTCTATTGGTGTCATATCTATGTTAAACCAGAAGCGGCTGGTAAGATCAAAATGCCGAGAGTCAGCCCCCATTTCAGTTTGAAGTGTTTTTTTAGATGCCAAGACCTATTTGTAAAAAAAAAAAAAACAACAAAAACCAAACCAAAAAAAAAAAAAAAAAAAAAACACACCCCACACATGTAAAAGGCATGAAGTGAAGAGCAACTCTTTAAAGTGATGTTTGCTGGCTTGCCAATATTTGCTGCAAAACTCTGTTACTCTTTTGCCAGATGTTTAAGTTTCATCTAATATTTCTCCCCTTCACTCTATTCTTTCATGAAAATAAAACATTTTGAAACCAAAGTCAACAAGTCTTTGTCTCAGGAAGAGGTTTTTTGATTCCTGATCAGGACTTGGTGTAGTCACCAGCAAGTCACTTCCGAGTGTCAGAGTTTATTATTCTCCTTAGATGCCCAAATGGATACTGAGCTCATTCAAAATCCTTCTTATAAAGCAAGTGCTTATGAGTCATAAATCATGACCCAGAACTCGGTATTTCAGTTTACTTATTTGCAAAATAACAAACGCCCACCTGTTGCAGTTCTTACTAAATGATGTGTAAAGTCACTACATTTATACAACCCTGATGTAACTCAGTAGCCTAAATTCTCTTTTCCACAGGCATCAATCTGGAGCAGCTGCACTTACAGTAAAGCAGTATAAATTAGTGCAAATTGGCCCATGTCCTTAAAAATACTGCCCCTGAAGTCAGACTGAGTGTCCTGCAGGAACTAACCCAAGAAAGCACTGCTTTAAAATGCTTAATGAAGAAGTAAGGTAGAATTTAAATGAATTTTCACAGCAATCAATGCAATGTTTCAATGTTTCCTTGAAAAGCCTAGCTCCTCACCTCCCAGGTTGCACTCCCCTCTTTCCCATTGTATTTTCATCAATTTAGAACTTAAATCACCAAAACAATTGTGTGACTTTCAAAAATGCTTAAAATGTGTAAGCGTGAAAATACATTTTGTGTGGCTGTGTGCAACCATGAAACATTTTTTTTAATGAAGAGATTGAAGTTGTATCTGCTCTGTTACTTGCCTGGTTTGCTGTCACCAGTGCTGTGCCTCCACTACTTTGTAATGGCTAAAAAGAAAGCACGACTGGAGTACAATGGATGGGGTTTGTCCTTCATTAGAATCATTGTTTTTCATCACACTTTATTTTCAACATTTTTCTTTTAAAATAACTCTTTGAACCGAAGCCTACATTCCTCTTTTGTTCCCACACTAATCTCCTACTTGCCAATCCTCAGGATTCACACATATTGCTATATTTGGTGTTTTTCCTAAAGCTCTCCATAATTACATCACAATTAATTCCTTAAATTTAAAAGTGTTTTGAGCTCTCCTAATTGTAGAGACAACCTCAAGAATATTGCCAAATTAATCTAATGGCCTCCAAACCAAAAGGCAATAAACAAAAGACAAAAATCACTTTAAAAACCCTCTTCATAAGCCAACATCGTGCTTCTGGGGAGCCTGACTCATGGTTGCGAATGCTGAGCTTTAGTAATGTAAACTGCTCTTGTCACAAAGACCTGTAAACTTTATACAGCTGCTTAATCTCAGGGAGGTAAATGCCCTGACTCAAGGCCATGCAGGAGAAGTGCTAAAACCCCAGATCTTCCAGTTCCCAGATGGATGCCTTGTTCACAGACCCACAGATCCTAGGCTGGCTTCTTATCCCTGTAACATCCCATCCCATCCCATCGGGCTTTTTCTAGAAACCATGAGCTTTGTATTGATCTTGCAGCTGGGACCCACCAGCGGCTTCTTGCTCTTTCTGCTCCTTCCGTCTCCAAGCCAGAGGTCAATGCCATGTTCGTGTGGCCCATGAGCATCCCTGCAGCCCTCGAAGCACTGTGCTGCCAAATAACAACAGTTCGGCCCCCGAGGGTCCACAGTCCCCTGCTGGCCTTCTCCACTGTGACAAGGAGGGCTCCTCTCTCCAGTGGCGCCAGAACCAAATGCACTGGTGTGCCCAGGCAGAGGTACCAACACCAGCTCAGAGGGAAATGCCACCTGCATAGCACAAAGCACATAGGCGTACACGAAGGCACACTTTATAGACCTCAAAATGAACAGGAGGTAGGAAATTAATCACCTCCAGAGCACAGAGGGAACCCTGTCTCTTCAGTCTGTTCACAAGCGCCTCCTGAACTTAAAGAATCCACAAAGGCCTGTGCCTTAATGGAGTCAGATTGTGTTCACCAAGTGAAAGTAAATCAAGGCAAATAGATTAAAACCTCCCCCTGATGGCACTAAACTCTCTGAAAGCCTCTCTAGGATGGAGCAAGCAGAAGCAGAGCCACCTACTACAGACTGGTCATCTACAAAGTCTCATCTGGGGGGTCCTGTCCTGCAACCCACTGCCAGGTCACCTCCACATCACGCCAGTTTCAGAGGCTGCCCAACACCAAACCAGGCTCTCTGGATTTTCCCCTGATCCTACAGGGCACGACTCCCATCGCAACACAGGAGTTAGCCCAATATTCTTATCATCATCCAGACCCCAATGAGAACCAAAACCAAGAAGATGGGGAAAAAGGAACCTTTTTAGGAGATCAAGCATAGTTTTGTCTGTGAATAATAAGGGTAAAACATGAGATCTTAATCTTTATCCCATATTCATACATTTCTAGCCAAAAAAGCAAGGAACAATATCAGAAATGTTCAAAGAATACTATGCCAGCACTTATCTGGTGACACTTGAGATGAAGAAGATAATTGAAAGAATGATTGCATTGGGCTGGTTGTACTCCATTGATAAGAAAGGTTTTAGAAAGCCCATTCAGTATGCTTAGCCATGATACAGGACACCAGGAGAAAAACAGTACTGCAGCAGCAACTGTCCCTCAGATCTACAGAACAGTAAAATGAAAGATAAAGAAGGCTCTGAAAGAAGCAATATCGGGTACAGTTTGCTCGATGACAAACGCTGGGACAGATGTCTAGACGTTGGAATACCTCTTAGTCACTGCCCACTGGCTGCCACCCTGCATTCCCATGCAAAAATCTGCCCGTAAATCAGAAACCTCTGCTGTCTCTCCCCTTGGTAAAGGCCAGTAAGAAAAACACCAACAGCCAAAATCCTGGGTTGCTCTGCTCTCAGGAACTGCCAGCAGGGCTGACACGGGGTCCAAACCCAGGGAAAACACGAAGTGATCGCTTGTTTTGCTGTTCTATTTATTAAACATCTCTTGCCTGATTATAACTAAGCACTAAGTTTTTGCAATACTAGCAAAATCTGTAACGGTTTCTATAACTCTCATGATATTCTAAGCTAACTTCAGAGGCAGAGCAATTTACCAGAACTGCAGCTTAAACAAGTTTGAATTTCATTTGCTATATATATGAAGAGAATGCTCTTACTGAAAAAAGAAATGCATGAGCGCACATTAAAGCAGAGCTTTGATTCTGAACTCTTTATCCTGAACTCTGAACAATGGATACTTATGAATCATTTGTGCTGCATACTGAAGCCTTTTGAACTGGTAACAAGAGAAATCAGTTCTGCTAATGCATCTCTCATCCGAGATCTCTCACTCATCCAGATTTTAAATCTGAAACTTAGAAGAATAAAACCGTCTTTCTGGAAGGACCAAGAGTATTTTGGAAAACAGACTGGTCAGACAGGAGGGGAATTTCTGGACGGGGCAATAAGGAGGTTGTGTGTAGGTTCTGATTTCCAAGACCAGATGTTTAAAATAAACGTCTGAAAAAGGTGGGGAAGGGGCCTTACCAACCGCTTTGTACTGCTTGTGTTTGGGGCCTGACGGGGCAATATTGTCGCTGCAGTGTGCAGCAAAACTAGATCGTGGAGGTCCTACTGATTAGGATGACATTTAGTAAAGTTTTGGATGTGGACAAAATGCTGGATTAAAGTTTAGGAATTTACCCTGTATACTGGCATAAATTTTGTCCTAGTAACAAGGGAAAAAAAAAATTAAAAAAACCCCAAACACAGGAACCAGCAAAGCTCGGAATTCTCTCATAAGAAAAAACAGCCTTTCCTAGTACTATAAAATCTTCCCATGTAAGCCATCTTTAGTCCATTCCTACTTCTTATAGTTAACAGAAAATGCTCCAAACACAAGGCTTCTGGTTATGAATTTTATAGAATTCTGGTGTAACAAGTTCCACGTTTAAGGATATGTTTCATGAAAGATATTAAACTCAGATTAAAAGAACTAAAAGTGCAGACTGCAATGATGTATGGACAGATACGTTCCTCCAACTCCAGGCTTTTGAGAATTCCTTTTAAACAGTAAAGTGTGCAAAAAAGCTACTGAAACTTTTATAAGAGATAAATTGCACAATACCAACCTGATTAAATTTCAAATGCTATCAACTTTTGCTTAGAGTCTACGAGAGGGAGCAGACCTGAATTGAGAGTGCAGCCATCGAAAATGCTTTCTAGGCAGGTCCAGACATATGTCTAAATGAATGTCCACATTAAATGACAATGTCACTAATGACAGAAGCATTGAAAGACCAAAACCAAGTACACAATCAGAACTCCGTATTTCAGTGCAAAATTCACCCTTAATATTTAGCAGCAATGACCTCCAGGTGACAAAATGGCCCAAGTATTAAGTGCACATGCCTCTACCAGGGAGGAGCTGGCATCAGCACGCTGCTAAATCATAACTTGTAGGTCAATGCCGCCACAGTTAGATGCCTATGCAAGACGCACAGCGATTAAATCGGTCACATAAGAATAACACAGCGGGTTTTGTGCCCTCTCCCCACCACGCAGCCACAGCTGCCTAACAAAAGCCCATTTACTCTGGCGGTTGCCCAGGTAAATGCATTACACCCGTGCTCAGCTGCAGGGAGTTTGCAGCTCAGAGAGGGCAAGTGGTGGGATGAGGCAGGAGAGAGGCCAAGGCAGCCCTGGGGGGGCTCGGCAGTGGCTGAGGGGGGCTGTAGTGCTGGTGCACTGGGAAACAGTGGGCTTTTGCTGCTCCATCCCCCCACGTCTCCCTCGTCAGCAGTGGCCGCTGTCAAGTGCCAGCCACTGCCCGTGCTAGAGTGCAGGCAGGTCTTTGCTGTGGCCCTCTTCCCACAGGGATGATGCATGGGCAAAGTGCATTTAATCAGCAGCTTAGATAACGTTTGTGATCCCACCTGTAACCCCCAGTGTTTCATCAAACTTCATCCTTACGCTGCTTATAAATTTATACATAGTAAGATTACACAGTGGTAGCGTTTCATAAGTGCACGCCATAAATACTTTCTCATATGCCAAACTGAAAGCTTTTTCTCGTGTTTATTAGTGACCCTCAAATCACACTTCTTTCAGATCACCCAACTGTTACATTAACAGCAAAAGCAACAGGATGGAAATAGCAAAAATCCCCACACATGCACGCTTTAGGCTATATTCACTAAAAGGGACAACCTCGCCTCTTAAATGCGGCCAGCTCTGGGGCAAATTGATTCCTGATTTGAGAAGCAATGTAACTTCCCATACAATTTTGGAGAAAAGACAAGTTTTGCACAAGTCAGCTCTGCTCAATGAAAGCAAACACTAGAGTAACAGCCATTTCTCCTTTGCAGAAAGAGCAACCCTGGAAGCCATCCTACATGCTAAACGGCACAGCATGCTGATTGCTAACTTTGTAAAAATGGCAAAAAGAAACTGAAAATGCAAATCTGTATTTTCCAGGAAACTAAGAGTAAGCTCTGGATAACCAAGAAGTTGCCCTGCAGCTGGGACAGGTAGGAAGCAGAGGATGAACCACCAGCGCAGCGGCACAAGTTCTCATTTGTGATGCTAGCCCTGCTCAATATGCCGAGCTCCCATCCCTCTACAGCAAGTCAATGTTTTAATGCGAATTGGGCACATAAATGCAGATCAATTTATGCATTAAAAAAATCATCTACATGTGCATTTATTTCAATTTCATTTTAGTGAATCGGGTCCTGATTCAAAGCTAACTGAAAACCCTTGAAATAACTGCAAGCTTGCTCGTAGCCAATTCTGTGTCACCACTATGAAATTAGTAGTGAAATTAAATGGCTCAACAGTGCTAAGACATTCCCCAACTACTCCAGCAAGCAGTCGCTCACCTCTAAGGTTAACAGGATAAAGGCTGGATAAAGAAACTACTCATTATACCAGCTCTACAAAGAAGCAATTATGAGACTTTATAAAGTGGTTTCAAATATATTTTGCAAACTAGGACTCAGACAAATATTAGTGGCAGCAAATTACAGTACTTAGCAGAATTATCACCAGAAAAGAGACTCTTTTAATCTATAAAAAATATCAACAAAAGATGTAAATATGGACTCCTCGATGGGTGGTATATCTTGAAGAAAATATACATCTAATCTCACAGTGTGTTACCTCCAGTACCTGGAGAGAAGGTTAACAATTCAGAGCTGTTTCCTACAGCTATAGAATATATTCTGATGTAGATTTGTAGATATCACAGACTTAAAATCTATTGTATAATCACAGGGCAAGTGCAAGGAACCTGGGGACATACTTCTCTACAGTAAAATGCTGGAACACTGGATTTCATTTTAATCAATGTTATTCCCTGTTTTTAACAAATTATATTTCATTCTGTGGCCTTTTGGTTCTATTTTTCTCCACGTAAACAGCGACAGCGTTTTCACCACCCCACATGCAATTTGCAGGCCATATATCGGCATTACACACATGTTTATCTCCACATGGGACAGGCGGCTAGGAGAAAACAGGGTCACCTTTGCAGCACCTCGTGGCGAGCACAGGATTATGATCTCGTTTGCATTGCCATAAATCCAGAGCAGCCATACTCGGGCACCAACAGATCCACCTCTGCTCTGAGTTAAACTGCCCATGCCAGCCAGGAATTTGCTGGTGATCCAGGGATTCGCAGCCTGATATCCCCAAGCATTCCATTCTCAGCCTTCCCATTCAAGGCAATGTGAGCGGTGGGAAGCAGCACCTTGGGATGTCAAACAGTTACAGCAGGTTTACCTCGGGGTAGCACAGAAAAGAATTTGCCCATCCTGTCACACAGACTTCACCTATAAATACCCTGAACATCAGGCTGCAATTTAAGAAGTCAAAGATCCCTCCAGCTTTGGCCATCACTTGCTCAGAGCATGAAGCTCTGCAGTGGAGACCAGTGTTTGTTGCACATGGCCAACTACTGTCACAAGCAGAAAACGCTTCTGTGGCTCCCCCACATTTCTTTCTCCAAAGTTTTTCTGTGTTTTCAGTCTCCTCTTTATCAAAAGAATATGCATGGTTTGAAATTCTTTCTGTCAAATTCTTACACAAAAAGATTTTTGGACGAAGTGGCCCTGATCTACTCCGGTGCACAAAGACTACAACCTCCAGGGCAGTGGCAGTCACAGCAGCTTCCTCCCTCTTTCTGGGAGGAACCTCACCCCTACCCCAACCCTGCTCCCAACCAGACGTACCTGTGAGCACATTGTAGCTGCCAGCACTCAGCTCTGAAACCCTCTGCATTAACTAAACACAACTGGGAAGCGAGTTTCCACAGGCTCTTTAACCCTTCCTTGCTTCGCTCATTTTAATTTGTGTTTGGCAAGCTCCAAAACATTCAGAGGTCAGCTTTTAGCTTAATTAAGAGACCACAAAAATCCAGACAGTTATCCGAACCTTCTGAGCACTCAGATTGTGGGAAAGCAAAGCAAGAAAATCACGTGCCAGCCATTTCGCTGAAGATTTCTAGTGTTTGCTGCCCTGAACAGGGCTCGAAAATAACAGAACACTTTCTGTCTCTCTCACACTGAAGTTGAGCACTGCAGAGACCCCGCTGTAAACTCAATGCAAAACACCTGAGCTCTGGTGCGTTATCACTTGCAGCTGCTGATTTTCCAGTATCCCTCAGTTGTTTTTCAGACTCCTCCCTAGGAAAACTGCTGGGGATACCTCTTCCACCTACATTGCTCTATCATACGCCATCTCCTAAGTTTTCTCCAGCAGTTCCTTCATTTTTAAAACCTGTCTTCCTAAATTTGGAAAAAAAATCCTCTCCTTTGTTCCCCGGGTGGGTATAATTCACCCCTTACTTCTCCACATCTGATACCTGACACCTCACAGAGCTGCAGCATCAGCAGTTCCTGAAGGGACCATCCCTTTCCCTTACTATTTGGATAATGGTTGCTCCATGAGATCAATTAAAAGAGGAAAATGAAAACAGGAATTGATACCTGAGCCTAGGCCCTTGCCCGAGCTGAGGGCACCGACAATTGCAGAGGTAATTTAGCGGTGCTTTTCTGCCCTCGTTTTGTCCATGTTTGTTTATGCATCTTTCTATTATAAGCATTGCACATTAAAGTCAATAGCTTACCACTGCTTATCAGAAAACAAGTGGAGCCAGACCTGGACTTCTATAAATAAGATTTACTCTATTGGCTAAATAATGACATCTAAACTGGTCTGATTTAACTGACTATGGCAGTTCTTAGAGCAAAATTTAATTACACTTTGTACTTATTACAGTTCCTTTGTGTGCCTCTTGCTTCCCAGCAATTTTGAAATATAGACTTAAGTCTGTTATACAATACATCTCCATACCTATAGTGACATGTGCTAACAGATGGCACCACGAGCACGGAGCAGCAGATCAGCGTGAGTTGTCAGTTTTGGTGGCCACATTTTCCCTGAAGTTATCGCAGCCCAACACAAAATGGCATGAAATAATCACTGCCCATTTCCCGCAGGCTGGGAAGAGCATGACTCAGCACTGGTGCTTTTTATAACGTCCAAACACTTCACTTTCTAGAAAGGCTTTTATATTTATGGAGTGCATTCATTAGGGAAGTCTGCTGAGTAACCAACGCGCTGGGACGACACCGCTCAGCCATAAATGTGGCAAGAGCAGCAACATCGTGGGTGCCGGGGTGGACCAGGCAGCATGCCACGCCACCGGGGCGGGGGAGGACGCCTGTTTGTGTGTGTCGGATAATGTTGCTCTATAAAATCGTATTAGACGTGCATTAGGGGCTATAACAGAAGACAGTAAGAGTAAGGGATAGGAATAAGCAGGAAAGAGAAGTGTGCAGAGGGGCGATGGGGAGCGCTGGCACAGCTCTGCCTTCCTGCCGCAGGGAGCCACCAGGCTTGGGGCACAAAGCCAGGGACAAGCCACCAAGGTCGGTGCCACATATTACATTCAGATTGCACAGGCACTTTAACCACATTCAGAGGAAATTCAGAACTGGCCCAAGGTAGGGTTCAACTTGACCTGGGACTGACGCACCAGCGTTAAGAAAACGTACCGTGGTGAAGGTGCAGGCACACAATCCTAACGCAGTTTAAAGATGGGATGTCCTGAGCCTCGTCTTCTCTCCAAGGTCTCCAACTTCAGAGCCCCTCAGGGCCCATCATACACTTGCTCTCTTCTCACAATTAAATTTCCTGAACTCACCCCCCAAACAGGTTTTGGCACAGCTTGACAATGCCTGCAAACAGGCTGGAGCAATGGAGCTGCTGCCACCCCACCAGAACCAGGTGTAACACCCAACACCTGCCCAATTTGAAGTCTGGGGTGGCTGAAGAGCATCATGGGAAACGTAGTCCTCTCCTCCTCCTCCTCTTCTACCTCTTATCCCCCCTCCCTGTCCCCAGCACACACATCCCTCGGGGATCCTCAGACCAGGGACGTCAGGCTGACAGAGCCAGGCTTGGGTGGTGCATCCCCAGGAGGCAGCTCCTTTCCTCACAGCCTCTAGGGCAGAGGTGTCTCCTGCCATTTTGGACCTTCATCTCAGGAGAACTTCCACAGAGGCTGAATTTAGCTCCAATTAAGTGTCACAGCAGGCTTTTCCAGTGATTTTTTTTGTTTTAGCTTTTACAACTGCCCAACCACTGAATGTTTTTATTTTTTTAAAGGATTCATTGTTCTTCCATTGATGCCTGAAATCAAGGACTCAAAGCAACACCCTCCAGATCTTTTATGGAGGAGAATCAGTATTTTTTTTAACCTGTTGGTGTTCTGAGTTTGTGTGTTTGCATGTAGAAAATGACTTACCTGCAGCTTTACATATGACTAAGTGGACTACAGACATTGCAGAGGATATGGAGTTACTAGGCAGATATGAATTTCAGATGCAAACCTGAAAGGATAATTGGCATATAAGCAAGTAGCAAGAAACTGCGTGGAATTTATTTTCTGAAGATCTACATTTTCACCATTTCTCTGCAGTGGAAATGCATCAGCACACCATTTTCACCATCAAAGCCCACAGTGTCCTAACCTACTGCAGAACCATGGCCTTAGGGTTCAGTGAATTAATGTAAAATAATTTTAAATGTTTGCTGGTTTCTTTCAAAATGAAAAATACAGAATGAAAGCCTCAAACATCTCACAGAAAGAACTGGTTTGATTATGTTATTGCACGTGTGGAAATGCTTTTTAAAGCTCCCATGTGGCCAGGTGGGTGCCCAAGCACGCACCCAAGGGTGCTGCTGGGGTCCCAGTCCTGCAGTCAGACCCACCATGGCAGCGCCCGTGGGTCCCCACTGGGTTCCAGCTCTGGCGCGCGGCGCTGGTGACCTCGCAGTTGCAGGATCTATGGCTCAGGCACTCTTAAAAGAATGTAAGTTTGAATTAGGGGCTGTATCCACAGCAAAATTTTTCTTTTGAGCCATAAGGCCAAAAAGAAGAAAAATTTTGCAGGAAGATGGGCCCAGTTTTAATTACAGCAGCACAAATACAACCCTGACAAAACCCTGCAGAACAGACACCTCTTAGCATTTCCCTCTCAGAACCACAGCAAAACACATGAAAGGTCATATACAAGATAGGATTTGACACAATAAGATTTCACTCCCATGTTAATGCACCTCAGATCAAGCCTGCAAAAGTGAAATAATAAATTTAGGAAAACAAGCAAAATGACCCTACTGGTTGGTTGGTTGGTTTTCTAGATACCATCTACATATTTTAGAAACGTACAACCTTCTAATAGAAATGAATAAACTACTCAACCATAAAGTTGCTATAGAAGATATGCTTGTTCTGATTGGAAAGGGCATCTGCTATCTGCAATATTGATAATACTTTTCAAATTTCATCTGCTTTTGTTTGCATTCTGTGTCGTCTGTTTAAACACACTGGGAATAATAATGAATCCCAGCATTATCTCCACTTTTTCAAGGCCGAACATATAACTTTATCACAAAAATAATTAAAATTCTTTGGCACTCTTGTATCTTTTCCATTAAACATTATCAAGCAGTGACAATAAACTAACATCAGTCCAAGGCTGCCCATATGCTGCTTTTAAAAAGAATGCATTTGTCCCAGGGTGAGATACATGAATTTTGTGTTTACAGGGTCAAACAATTCCAAAGTTTTTTACAGTGTAAGGACTAAAAAAATCTGTGCATGCACGCACACATGCAAATGCACACACACAGACACACACACACGCAGAGCTGAGGATATTGGGTTCAGAGGGAACACCTACAAACTGGTTTGTTAAAACTTCCTTTCACAGACAAATCTTAGCAGCTTAATAATTTTGAGAGCTGAAGATGTAAATATTTTGCATACTTGTACAACACGGTCAATCCAATAAATGATGCTCTGAAACATTCTCAGATGTCATATGCAGTTAATCTCAGATGCAGCAAATGAATTTTGTCTGAACTAAATTTCATATATAGGGCTATATATTATCTCCTACATGTAGGAATAATGTTGCAACTTTTTTTTTGAAATTAATAATTTTACTTCAGTATGTTTATCATCTTTTATAAAACACATTTCCTTTGTTATCCAGGGTAAAGGAAAATAAAACGTAGTCTCTGTTAATCATTGCTTGATATTGATTAATACTCATTAGTTATTTAAGAAAGAAGCCACTGGCAGTTCATTTTTTCATGCACCTCTAATTATTTGCCAACAAAAACCAGTATAGGTTTTAGAATACTTTACCAGAATATCTAACTCCAAAGTCTTTATGATTTTTATAACGTGTGCTAACTTCTGCTTAAAATGTAGTAAAGCAACGATGTTGATCTCATTTCAACACCACATACACAGTATTGCATAGTAATGCACTGGCTTTTATAAGCCAGGAAACAGTACCAACTCACTAAACAGATCCATCAGGATAATTGAAGAACTCATTTCAGGAGAACTCCCATATGAAGGCAGAAATGTTAAAAGATGTTAAATTTTCTTTTTGTGTATTGTTGGCTCGCTTGATAAGCAGAAGCAAGTTTATACAGCTCTGCAGCTAGTGTAGAATGCTTAAGCAAGAAATCCATAACTTTTAATATGATGAGATTGTCCTGCTAGGAGAGATGGATTTTTTCCAATATCACTGCTAACAAACAAGTAGAGTTTCCTGTATCAGCACATTTCTGTTTCTACTCTGCAGCACACATGTGCTTCATTTAGAAACAATACATGGCTCTACATTTTTGGCATATTAAAAATGAGACAAGTACGTTAGACTAGTTGATGGACAGGTATCCTAACAAGTTTCTTTGGAGAACGAGTACAAAATCTTATATAGATAGACGCACTGACAAGGCTGGGGAAAAAAAAAAAAAAAAAAAAAGAGGGGGGAAGTGTGAAGTTATTTGTGTTAACTTCCCTTCCAAGATTTAGTAGCAATGTTAGTTACTGGAGTGACTGCTGGGTGGACAGATAATGTCACACAGTGTCTTATTACATGATTTCAAACCCCTGTGCACAATCTCACTTGCTGCAGAAAACTTAAATATGTTTCAGGTAGGAGCTAAATAAAAGACATTACTTTTCATCTGCTTTTTCACTTAATGCTAATATAGTCACTTGTCAGCAGATGTAAAAGTAAAGGAGGCAAGGGTTTATTTTTATACCTCACAGAACAGCAACTGGTGATTTCCCTTAGATCATTGCTTTTGTGTGTGCAGGCACTAAGCTTTTTTCTTTTAATATTTTAGACATACGTTATTTTTTATTCAAAACAGTTTTATCCCAACTCTGACACGCCGATATTGTCAGGAAAGGAGGTGTGATGTTCAGAATGTTACCGGGTATTTTTTCTGGTTATATCTTGTGAATGTAGGTGGCGCATCTCATTAATCCTAGAGCTAATCACCGGGCTCACGTTATTCATTTCTTTGAAGGTCTGGCTGAAGACGTGACTTTGTGGTTCACTGTAGAGGATTTATAACACATATGTCTCAACAAGAAGTCAATAGGGCCGTGGAGCTGAACTGCTGCTGGGACGGGGGCTGCTTGGCAGCAGTGCCGCTCTGCCCAGCTGCAAGGGCTCTTACTGGGGACAGCCACCTCCCAGAAAACACGCAAGGTGTTCCACACACCCAGTGGATGAAAACGTGCTCTCATCCTAGATACTCTGTGTTTTGTGTTCAGAAAGAGCAGTGTGGAGACCTATGAAATCCCCATGAGAGACCACATGAAGGTGAGGCAGGCTCCAGCCTCCCTCCAGCATGGCAGCCCTGCGCCCCGTGGGCAGGTGAGGGGATCACTCCGTTGGCTCCTGGTGACCCAGTCCCTTTGAGGGATGTTCTGCAGAGCAGTTTTGGCTATGATGAGCAGGCAGCAGCCACAGTCAAGCTGCCAGCGTGGAGCATGGCATGGCTGGGCTTGCCCTGGTGCCAGATCCAGCAATGAGATGTGTGGGATGTCAGACGAGCCGTGACACTGTGGAAGGGAGCCCCAGGCCACGCGGGCACTGGGGAGCATAGCTCTTGTGACGAGATTGCAACTGAGCCATGCCTGCCTCAGCTGGCACTCAGCAGAGGATGAAAGCAAGCTGCAAGAAGTGGCATTGGTGACCACGAGTGGCAGCAGGGCGAGAGCACTCTCCCCGTCACTTTGCTTTCAGCCAGTGCGTAGAGCGATGTGGCAGGACGGACCTGGAGCCTTCATTCCGGTTAATTATCAGAATGTTGCAGCTTCACTTCTTCGCTTTCTTCTTCACCTTCTTCCCTTTTCCTACCTAACCTCCCTTTGGTTTTCTCAAGTATGTACGCCTACTCAATTCAATTAGCCTTGGATACAGCATCGAGGCTGCAGATACCTGTAGTCATTATCCCAAGCACTTTTCATAAGAGTATGGATATTAGTCCCAAAGTCCTGGCAAAATTCCAGCTAAGCTAATGTATTTACAGGCTAACCTCCCCAAACGTATTTCTTAGTCTTAAATGGGGGAGTTATTCTTCATTTTTTCTCCTTCCTTTGCTGCATAGAGTTTCTCATAGTTAAACTTATTCTCCATGGCAGAATAATGCAGGATTTTTCAGTCTTACCCGCCTTGCAACATTTGGTATTTTTCTTTAAGCTGCTGCTTCTGGACTCCTGAGACTGCAAGAATCCCGGTTCCCAACCCCTCCCTTGTTTTTTAAAAGCAAGCCTCTAATCCTTGTGTAAAAAAGCTTAAAGCATAAAGCTCCAAAACAAGGAAAAGATGCAACTCAACATCTACTATTATTTTTAAAATATCCCATGAATTTACATTCATTCTCATGTTGTCTGAGTCCTGCCACAGCCACCTCCCTGCAGCCAGCGATGCCCATGGTACCGCAGAGCCGGGTCTGAAAGCAGTTACACCCACCTCTGCCCTGAGCCCATCTGCCTGCTCTTTCTCAAGCCTGCTTCTGTTCCCAGTTATATCAGCAAGACCACTGGAGCTGCACCAGTACAGCTGTGGGCAGAAGGTGACCCGCGTGTTGGGTGCCTGGGGCCGCACCGTGCCCTCCTGCGCTGTGCCGAGGGCCAGCGGCCTGCAGGCGGGGAGGCAGCGGGGACATGCACCTCTGCGGAACGGGACAGCCATTGTCAGGCGCTTTCTCAAGGTCCCAGCTCCCTCTGGGTTTTCCCTCCTGGCAGGATGAGGGGTTTCTTGCCCAGCCTCCGTCACATCGTTAGAGGAGAGGGCAGCAAGCCCCACCTGAAGGCAGGAGCCCAGCTCCCGCCGGTGCTGCCACATCCCCCGTGGTCCCCTCAGCCCAGCGCTCCCGTGGGGACAGTCAGGATCTCCGTGGCTTGGCTAGGTGGACAGAAACGTGCACGTTTCGGACTCCGGTGGAGTCGGGCACTTAACTCCTCTGCACTCGATTGGGTAGGTTTTCTTGCCAGGGGGGTAATGGGGCATTTTGGGCGTGATCCTTTCCTTCATCCCCTTGGATCTGGAGATTAAACCACACCAGCTTAAATAGCATTCCATTTCATCTAAGGCGTTATTTACCGGGGTCCTCTCCTGACAGTCTCACAAACATTATTCATTAGTTTGCTCACCTATCTGTACCCCTACCCAGCCACCCAATATTCAAAAACAATCAGCAAATTAATGATTTCACATTTTCAGCCCATTAAATTATTTATTGCCGGTGTCAATAGAAAGTTTTTAAAAGGTAAAATATCTTTGTATATTGACTGCCAATTCTACATGGATGTAATGGCACCAGGCAGTGTACCACATCATGAAATAAAAATTAAATTGTAGTTGGACTTTTAAATCAACTCAATTAAAATAAAGAGATTCTTGGCTTGATATAGGGAAATATTTGTATTTCCAATTCTATTTGTTAATACATTGACATATGTGCTATTTTTTAAATGTAGCACTAAGTGCACTTTCTGTCAATGCCATAGATTTTTTAATAGACTGAGAAAATGCATTTCATTTCTTCTTATTTTCCTTCAATACATCATTTGGTTCTGCTTTTTTGCCTGCATGAAATTCATTTTCTAATGGAAATATTTGTTTTGTAAATCAAATATGTATTATGCACAAAATGCAAAGCACAAATTAAATTATGTTAATGAAATGAAAGAGATATGAAATGCATATTTCATGGACAAAACATAACCTCAGCAAACAACCATTTCTTGATAAAATCTTTAAACACAATCTCATTCTGTGACAGACATATTGTTAAAGCAGATAGCACCTCATTTAAATGGTTTCCTTTAATATTAGTGCTTAGTATATAATTGTAAATAACTTTTGGGATGAAAAACCAATAATGAAATACTGTCTTTAATAGTTTGCTATTGATGTCAGCATAAAATTTGTAGTAGTTGAATATTGGAAATTGGGAGTGTGCACACATATAGTCAAAAGCTGTAAATGATTGCATATTTAAATAGAGCTGACTAAGGCAAAGATGTTATAGATATTAGTAATAGGCAGAAAATTATGCTGACCTAACATTATTTGACAAAACCCACTGTTTTAAATTATATATTGGTTACACTTAATGAATAATAGATTCTGTAGGTGTTGTTTCTCAGGCCATAATGCTGATGACACCGTATGTTGGAGACTTCTTAGTCATCCTTCTGACAATAAAGCAAGTAGAGCTCACAAAGGTCACCGAAACACAAAATTTTGTTTATGGGTCTCCATCCCAGCCTAGTCTTCTGCAGGACAAACATTCCCAAAGCTAGGAGCAAAAGATGTATTCCAGGTTAATCCTGAACAAACACAAGGCAAGGGAAAAATCACTTGAAATAAAGTTGGGGATTTCATGTAGGTTTGGGATTGCTGTGCTCTCCTAAGCCATAAGGTCACTGTATAGGTTCCACTGGTTTGTTGGGTTTCATCATCACTGTTTGGCCATGGATCACACGGAAGGCTTGGCCTGTACCTGCAGTATGCATCTCCCTGTCCTCCCTTCTGCCTTCAGCATGCATGAAATCCAGAACACAGCTCTTGGTACATAAGCCAATTCTTTCAGACATTTTAAGGCAGCAAAGAATGCATTAAAATCACCAAAGGGACATCTGTCTCTACTATACTATTTTTATCAAAAATGCTAAGAAAGAGACAGAACATGATGCACAGTTAAAAGAAAAAAACCAGCACCAAAACTCAGATGATCATTAGAGAGCTGGGAGATGCCTGTAATCTAACAGGTGATAAGGAGACCAAAGCACTTATTTGAATGTTGCTATTCTTCGCGTGAAAGCAGGAGAGCTATACATAATTAATTGGGATCTGCTTCATTTTCTGAAAGAGAACATATTTGTTTTTATATTAAGTATTACAGAAGACACTTAAGATTCAGGCACTGATACCTGGTAATTGTTTATTGTCTCCTTTTTGGCAGGAGGGGAGCAAGACTGATAGGAAAACCAGGACAGCATTATCTGGAGGCCTTTGGCTTTTAAGTCACTTTGGTTGTAGGTCCTAGCCTAGTATCACAACTGTCCCTAGGCTGGCTAGCAACTCATTTCATCTTTGCAGTGGATGATAAAGTATCTGCACTGATTTGTTTAGAGATATCAGCTGTTGTCTTTGATAGCAGCGATAACAGTACAACGGTAGAAGTCCTCTGACCCATTTTGGAGAAGCTCAGAGATGCCTGCACTGTGCCCAGGCATAATATAGGACCCATGGTGCCAGCGGTGCAGAGGATGCTGGGTGAGGCCACAGCTGGGACCCAGCATCCCCAGCGATGCAGCGCCCAGGACGCCAGTGCATTGCGGACCATTGCTCACAAGAGCCTGGACATGGTCAGAGGTGGACTAGTTAAGAGTGTGCTCGGAAGACATTGCAACAAAAGGGACAGAAAAATCTGTTAAAAGCACAAGCCTGAGTTGACTCCCACCTAATAAAACGTATCAATCCAAGATTCAAACCAGCCCCCAGGAGGGGGCTGCTTTCCCTGCTGCCCCTGTGCAGCCCACAGCTGTCTGGATTTTGCTGTGCCACTGCACTGTCTGCGCTTTCCCACCCCCAAGCAGCATCTCCAGGTGAGAAAGTACCTGCAGAACAAGAGAGGGGCAGATTGCCCCCAGGCTGTACCTCCCCTCACCACCTGTGCTCCTCCAGCATCTCCCTCCACCAGCAGTTCAGTTCGATCTCTGCTGCTGCTGAGGATGTTTCTTCAAGAAGGGAGGCTCTGTGCCATCCTCTGCATGCCACCAGCCATTGCAGACAATGTAGCTTGCCACTTTGGTCTGAGGGATAGACAGGCTTTCGGTGCCTTTAGTAATTTTCCTGAGCACCTTGATATCAAATACATAACTCTGAGATAAGCCTGGCAATAAATACATATAGCAAACACTGTAGGGCAACACAACAGCAAAAATCTGTGTGACAAAAGAGGAGCTCTCCCACACAGCTCCCCATCCCTACAAGAAACTGTTTATTAGTCGTAACTGCCCTGTCTCCCTCCATCGTAAGCACCTCTGCACCATGATGGATTAACAGGGATGCAGGAGCACCCCTTAGCACCCCTTTTGTGAGTGCACCAGGCACCCAGCTTCTGTGCATCCCTCACAGCAGGACAGCCACAAAACCTGCAGGGTGCTCCCAGAACCGGGTGGGCTTGTATCAGTTACACAGTATGATCCTGTACGAGGACAGGGTACAAATGCTGTTGAGGTATAAAAAGAGGAGGACAGCAAAATGTCTGAATGCGATTAACAGCATAGCCTTCTTTTGCTTCTGGCATAACAAAAAAATTCAACCAAAATAAACAGTCCAGCTGTGTGAATCCTAGCTCCTTTTGAACCAGGCCATCAAACTGTCTCTCTGCCATAAAGCAAAAACCTTACAAACACTTGCAGAATCTCCAGACTTGGCAATTTCCCCAGGATAACCCAGTAAATTGCTGGGGGGAAAAAAAGTATCCCATGTATCATAAAATAGTGGAATTTTATCCCAAACAAAGGCCAAAAACTTCTCCAGCGGGGGAACCCAAAGCCAGATCTCCAGATATTCAGAGCTGCAGGAAGGGTTTCCTTCCAGTGGGTCAAGGAATTCTCCCTGACAGCTCACACAGCCTTTCAGCTGGAGCACAGTAACCCAGAGAAGGCTGGCTGGGGGAGAAAATGTCACGGAGGAGCAGCAGGATCTGGGAGCATGACTATAAAAGATCTTGAGGGCCATGGAGTGAAGTCTCCAGCTTTTGAAGGCAACCATGTCACTGCAGTTTTGCTGGTGTGGCATTAGTAGCCATCCCCATCTGTTTAAACCAAGCTGGGCAAATCCACATGCCATAAAACCTGTTCCAGTCTTCCTATATGTTTTTCGAGTAGAAACCATGGGATGGATGCTGTTCTGAGTCAATGGAATTAAGGATATATAAATCAGAGTAAAATCTGGTCTCTAACATTTCCATTGTGTATATACCACCTATAGAAGAATAATGGATGCTAAATCTAAATTGTGCTTCCTACACTTACTTCATAGGAAATACAATTTTTTATCCATTTTATCAATTTTCTAAAATGAATCTTTCCCTTTTTCATTATCAAATTTCAATCTCATATCATTTCCAGCACCACCCCAAGCCATTCTGGAGTTCTCGTTTACATCACTAGAGATTAATATTAGGTGTTTGTAAAAGGAGGATATTAGCTTCTCCCTTATATCTGTCAAAATTAATAACTTCTCTATCACAGATAACTTCAGGTCAATATTAGATTCACAGATGTGGCCAGGAATAAAATGTATGGAAATACAATATCTCATTTATAAGTATCCAAAAAGGAAAAAGAAAAAAAGAAATAAAAAAAAGGAAGTGTTTTCATTATTGAAATTTAGACTGCAACTGTTCAAAAGGTCAAAAGACTTTGAGGGCTGAACATATCTGCCATATGGCCTTAGCCTTTCAAATAGAAAACAAATTGGAGGTCAGCCCAGGGGAGAAGAGAGAAGCCAATTTTCTACAAACAGGGCAAAGGAAGGCATCAGGATCCTCTCCACATTGCGTGTATGCTGCTATCTAAACGTACATTGTGGCCAGAAGAAGGGCTCCAGACATAAATGTTTGTACAATGATTGATGTAAATACTTGGGTGATGATTGATAATGGTTATGTCTGGCAGATGTCCACCTCCCACACAGCTGATCCAACGTGGTACCCTCCTGATGTTGCACTGATTTAAAGGGAATAGTATGTTCAAAGTGACCATATTGCAGCAAAGAATATCCTGTGCTCTTGGTCCGGCAGAGACGATGTTGATTATATTTGTTAATGGACCATACTGTTGTCTCCTAAAATCTCTGATTTAAGAGCATTAGCTGACACAAAGCTTGCCTGTGGCCTGGCAGAGGTAAGGCAGATCTTGGCCATCTCCCACGGAGCACTTCTGACTTGCAGGACTTTCTCCGACTCCTGGCATTTGTAAGCGTTGTAGCAGAGAGACGCTCGAATGCTAAACTGCACTCTTTGCATCGGAGTTCAGCTGTTCTGCCTGACCCTCCAAAAACAGACCGGGTAGGTTAACCTCCAGACTTCTGACGGGAAAATATTTCTCTTAATTTTGACTGGCTTTACTGGTTTCCTACCTGCCTGTCCCCACCTCACCGCCACAACCGTGCCACAAAGGCAGGGGCTTGACGGGCTGCACACAGCGCACAGGCTCAAGCAATGAAGGGGAAAAGAGTTGACAATGCAAGATCTGTTCTTTACATCAGTTTCAAGGGAGAAGGTGAGATAAATACACGCTGTGGGAATACAACAGAGGAGAAGCTGTATGAGTTATGCTTTCAGAAGTAAATAACACAGGAGCCAGTGATTTAAAGGCTGTTAAATGAATTTTACCAACTATTTTATTCACTGTGATCAAAATTGTATCACTGATGTTCTTACTAATATATCCCATTTGGCTCAATAATCTTTTATTTGTAATTACAGGTGAAGAGGTCATTTTAAAAAAGCCTGCGATGGGCTTTAAAGAATTATGCTGCTTTCATTTTGTGTTTATAAGCAATTAAGGATAGAGGATAAAATTAACTAATGCTACTTTCTATGAGAAAAATATTAAAATGGCCTCAGTTCATATCTTCACTCGCCCAAAGGAGTTTTTCCTATTGCTGTTCTTCAGCAGCTGGTGTTGTGCGCTGCTTGCTCCCTGCAGCCGGGCAGGACCTGCCGACAGGGAAACATCATCTCTCCCCCTTTTCTTCCTCAGCTCCTCAAACTCTGGATGACCTACAGTAAAACCCTTTTAACAAGGCTTCATTCCTCCCTGACCCAGTTAAAACTTTGCAAAAATAAACGAAAGCCATTCTTTGTTTTTCCTGCCGCTTTGGGATCTGTTTCAGGCAGGGAAAGAAGCAGCCCTACCTGGGCATAAGGGAGAGCCAAACAGCCCCTGGGAAAAGCAATGCCCTTAACAGAGGGACTTCCCGGGAGGGACGTTTATATCCCTTTATTTTCCTGTCGGGTATCTTGTGCCGCACTGAGATCATAGTGATCCGCATGTCCTGTTTGTCCTTCTTAACCCGGAGCGAAGCTCTGGGCACGAGGAGGCACCAGAGGTGGTGTAAACATGGGGTGTAAACGCTGCTTGCCTCTACAAACTCCCACATACCTCCTTGTTCTCCTGATGCTAATGCTATTTTCATAAAGGACTGCATTTCTGCAAATTTAAAATAAAAATCGCCAAGGCTCAATATTCCCCAGTTGTGCCATGAAACTCTCTCCCCCAGCCGAATGGATGCTGAGGGGCCAGGTGTGCACTGGCGGCGGGCGCCTGGGGACCCGGGGACAGGTACCTGCTGGGCTCCTGAGCAGGCGGCATTGCTCGTTCCGAAGGCCCCTCTTGCATCAGCACATTCTTCCTTCTGAGCATCATATATAAAAAAAGATATTTAAAAAGGAAGGCGTTCCCTGTCCCGTCTCACCACACGTCACTGTTCCGTGCTGTTTGCCATGGCTAGGCACACCAGGGAATGGTATTTCTCCCCAGAGTGGCTCTCTGCTTTAACGAGGTGTGAATACCCGAAACACCTCTGGTCACTATGAATTGTTATTCATGCCTGGCTCCTAGCAGGAAGACACAAAAACTGACATGAACTTTTCTCCTTCAAGAGGATGCCAATATGTATAATATTTCAAAAGATGCAGAAAATCTTTGTGACCCAGCCTAGCTGAACTCACAAAAAGAAAGCCATCTCCTCCATTGGGAAGAGTAAAGTATTGAAATGGGACACAATCAATTTGTCAGCCCTTTCCTTTATGTGCACCAGACCTCAGGTCTGAGAGGCTTACACGTACCTCTGCAAAGGCATTCCCCACTCCTAGTTGTTTTTCTTAACGATAGAAAATAGGAAAAGAAAAAACATGTTGTCCCTTCAGTCTCAATCAGCTTCAAAGACGGGGTTAGGGTTGGGGGCTTCCAAACGTAACCTCCATCCTGGAAGAGAGGGTCAGGGGACTAAAAAGAAGGAGGAGGAAGGGGAGAAGGAGGAGGAGGAAGGCTGCCTGTCTGCTGCTGCAGCGAGGTCAAGGCAAGGAGGGCCTATCCATCTGAGCAAGGTAGCCACAGAGAAAGAGGAGCCTACAAAGAAGGTGAGAAGAGCAAAGCATTGCAGATGACTTTTAACAGGCATTTTGGAAAGAGCCATCGCAACCAACTGGGCTTTCTGGGCAGCCCAGGGACGACACAGGGCAGGGAGCAGACACCCCTGCATCCCTCAGGGTTGTTCATGGCACTGATGGATGGGGGCTCAGCAACCTGCGCCGTGAGTACATGGGAGATTCACAACAGAAGAATGCTTCCAGCTGTCAGAACAGGGAGATTTTGAAATATCCTTCCAAGACAATCAGTTTTACAATGCCACCTGTGCAGTTTGTCATGAGTTTAGGCTAATGTTCTTGTAATAGCAGGACCAGAGATCCCTTCTCACTCTGTCTTCCTCTGGAGGTGGAAAAGGGGGAAAGAAAAAAACAACCCAATAATCTTCAGGAAGTGAAATGTATTTTTGGTGCATTTGATGGACGTTGTTATGCAGGGCTGGGCGGGAGCTTTAAAGAAAACAAAAAGTCTGCAAATATTCATTCACGTTTTTAAATGAATTTGCTGCAGCCACATTGATTTCCCCCTGGGATTTGCTTTCTGCACACTTTTGAGCAATCAAGTTTTACTGGGCAAATGTTTGCACAAGACAAATTTCAAAATTGCATGCAGAGACAGAATTTTTTGTGTTTTCATGCCAGACATGCTTGTAGGCTTCTCCAATGAGCAGGCAGAAACAATATCATGTGATTTATCTGACCCATCACAACCAACCCACATACCTTGACTAACGAAGATCAGACACCCACAGTTGTTTGTGATCAAGACACAGAGTTGTTTTTTTAATTACAAAGCTATCCATCAGTAATTTCAAATAATAAGTAAATTGGAGGGAATTGTGATCTGTCTCCAGATAGTCTGTGAGCAGAGAAAGCAGCTAAATTTGTTGAATAAATTATTCATTATGGATTATTCGCTCAGCTCTACTGCAATAGCAGTGACATTGTTTAATTTAATAGCACATTAAGGGATCTTTTTCCTTACACAAATGAGTGCATTGCTCCCAGCAAGTTGACTCTTGAAGATGCTATACTGGAAACCTGTAAGAACGGCTACCCCTGTCCAAGGCTTCAACTACATTTTGAGCAGAGAAGACCTTCGTAATACACCACAGACTATATTTGGCTACAGTCCTTCTGGGGGGATACAAACTTGCTTCACAGAATATGAAGCTATTTAAGTCTTGGGGATAAAAAAAAAAAAAAAACCCACAACAAAAACAGAAGCCAAGCACGTGAGTTTGTTTTCTTAACTAAGGAACTGACTGTGCTTTGGGATGGATATGAAAATCCCAAAGATGAAAGAAACCTACTTTCATTCAGATCTCATTTGATCCTTGAGAAGCAAGTGCACTTTATCCGAGCCCTATATTTCTTTATCTTCTACTGCCAAAGCCTGTCAGCTCCTCTTCCCATCCCCAGTGATGCCAGAGCCCAAAAGGCAAAGCCAAGCTCAAGAACAGCAAAACTCTGCCAACCAGACCAACCCTTTCTGATCAGCCACTGCAGGACCATCACTCCTTTTGGTTTTGCTGATCGTCTTGATTCTCCCTGAAGACAACCTAAAGCACAGCAAATATTTTTATAGCTCCTTTACAACTAACTACGTGCGGAGAAAAGCTCTCTGGCAACATTTTCTCCTCTGAGAAATTAAGATCTTCAAAGTCCCAAGGACCTACCACACAAACTGCTGCAAAACGTTGTAACACCCAGCCCTGGCCACATCCTTTGTTTTTTCAGATGTGGCTCATCCAGACTCGCTCCCCACGATGCCCAGGGCTGGCCGAGCGTGGGGGGCATGGGGCTGACCCAAACCCTCTGGTGCTGCCAGCGGGGACACACAGTCTTGGCCACCTTCTTCCCCTCCAACACTGCATGATGCTGCCTTTCGGTGGAGACCAAGTACATCCTTCCAGCACAGCACCACGGTCATTTTCCTGGATCTAATGGTGCCCATGGAAGTGAGAGCTTCTGGTGAGCCACCTGCCCGTGGCTGAGGCTCAGCCCTTAGAAACCTTCACTCTGAAAAACATGATGTTTGTGGGACTCTGGCTGAGAGCGTCACACACAAGCACAGGACAGGGCTCTCCTCGGCAGGGGTAAATTAGTTTTCTGCCACTGATGAGAGAGGAAAAGAAAATAAATAATGTGTTTCTTTCATTTGGGTTAAGAAGAGCTGAAAAAAATATCCCAGTGAGCGAATAAATCAGTGGGATTGCGTTGCCCATTCATGGATGCGAAATGTCATACCCGGAGATATCGTGATTCCGGCCCAAATACAAATACAGGGAGAAACAGGCGCAGATGCAGAGATCGCCGACCCTCTCTGATGTATTTCCTCTGCGCTTTTTGAAACCAGGGCTCCCCCTGAGCAATGACCTGCAGGTAGCAGGTATGGTCCCACCTCCCAGGCAACCTGTTACAGCAGACAAGAAACAGATCTTCCAGACCTGAGAGACTCCTCTCCAGGACAGTGCATTTCCCAGCGGCTACCTCCGTGCCCCGAGCGGCCACTGCCCGGTGTCACCACGCCTCGCCGCGCCGAAGCCCGAGCAGCAGCAGCCCTGGCATGCAGGGCCCAGTGGAGCAAGGACAGGCACTCCAACATATGAGGAAGGAAGACTGTGACCATCCGTGCTGCATCAGATCCTCTGTGAATACTCCCCTTCTTTTGTCATTTATTTTATTTTATTAGCTGGTGTTATAACTCAGCATTAAAAACAAGGGAGGAAACCTTTAGGGGCCACTTCAGGGCTTCAGTCTCTGTTGCTTATGTATATACATATACTATATATAGACACAAATACTGTATAGATTGCTGGCCATTCACTTTCTGCACCATGTTACAGCTATGGAACAGAAAGATGAGTGTGGTTAGGGAGTAAAATTAAAGAAAAGCATCAAGGCACCTGCAAATATCAAAACATTAGAGAAAAGAGAGCGATGCCATGCAAATCCTTTGAGTCCTGTCAGAGCAACTTCACTGAGCTGGCAGCAGGTACAAGAAGAACCCATCTGGGACAGGTGCAGGCCATTCTCCTTCCCTCCTTTGCACAACTATAACCCTTTCTTCATGTCTTGTATTTAATATCCAATATATGTTATATATTTATACGTTAAGCTATGATATTGCATTCATTCTAGCCTATCCACAGGCAAGTTGCCCTGTTACGCCTCCAAGCATCTATACCATATCATTCTGCCTATAACCTTAAAATTGAAATGCCATGTCATATTTTCTACCGTCAGTAGCAAGTGTTATCTTTCCTTACATTCTATTATATCATTGTACTTTCCTCCCTGCTTGATAAGCTGTCAATATTGTTTTGGCATGAGAAATTTCCATCTCACGCATCAGATGATCTCCATGACCTTTAAGCGAGTTGCCAGTAAGATAATTTACTCACATTGTTGTGACAATATAATATCTCTCCTGCCTGGGTCACATGACATGATCATTACATGATTTTCCCAAAATGATTAAATTTTGCACATTTTGGGGGTTGAAGATCTCTGTGGAAAATTGAAATTACTAGGTTGCTTATCATTTCAGTTAACTATAAAGAGTTAAAAAGGCTACCTGCCATTGCTTTGCCCAAGGAGCAGATCCCCAATTCCTTCGCTACACATAACTCTCTTTTTTAACTTCAGTATCTTTATTTTTTTACTTTTCTTCTTCTTTAACTGCTCAGCCTTTTGCAAGGACTGTTTTAACGCAATTGTCTTTGCAGTGTCTTGTATTAGCAGGAGGATGTGATCACAAATATCACATCCTTTTGGCATCTTTTTGGCTCTCTGTGCATAACAAAAATGTCAAACAGATTTTAATGAAAGGCTGCATGCTTGTGGGTATTGACAGTTTGACATAGAATCCTAATTTTCAGATGTCTTGTTCTTACTGTTTTTAACACACAAATACTTGCAGTATAAGAGCAAGGCACCACAACCGCAGAGAACCAGTATTTATATACCGTCCTCCTATTCTCAATGGGCTCCGCTCAGCAACGTGCCCAATTTCTGTGGTTTTTGGCCGGAGAGTTTTTGCGGCTCGGCTGCAATGATGTCTAATCCCAATTTAGAAACCAAATTATTTCTTTTCCTCACCCGCAGAGTCTGGGCTCCCACCGCTGCTGCACCCTCATGGGGACGTGCACAGGGGGCAGCAGGGCAGCCCCAGCCAGGGATGGGGCACAGCAGGGGGGTGTGGAGATGACAGGGGGGTGGGGAGCCACGGATGTCCCCACAGCTAAGCATGACCCTCCTGCTCACATGCTGCATACCAGCTCCAAGGGCTGCAGAGAGCATCCCATGAAGGACAGCGGGGACCAGGAAAGCTACACCAGGGGTCCCTCAAGGTACAAATGCATGGGGAATGTACACGCATATATATTCGTGTTTATTTATTTAACTGCAGTTGGGCTTTCTCCTCGTGCGCTCTCCGTGCTGGAGTGAGTGACAGCTCTTTGTTTCTCTGTAGAGAAAACGTCAAGACTTCAGAAAAGGGGCGTGTGGCTCCCTCCATCATTTCACTTGACTACTTCCTATCTCAAGCACCCTGCACCACTACCGTCAGCTACTTCTGCACATAAGTAGGAGAAGATCAGAGCAACTGTTTATTTGATGAGATATTAGAGAATAATAAACCTGAAAATCAGAGCTGAATGACATCAGGAAACTCCACCAGGTAAGATACTCTCCAAAATTTTTCACTGGCAAAACTTTAAGGTGGCCATTACCTACCAGCTTTAAACTCCCTCATGGCCATGAACTCCATCAGGTCTTCCCCTTGCACCACTAGAGATAGCTGGCTCAGCTCCAGGACTTCCCTCCCCTCCCTCCTACGGCAGTGGGACAGAACAGCTCTTCCCAGTTGTATGCTCCTTGGAATTGCCTCATTCTCCCCGTACACTATGCCGATTATCCTCCGTATTAATGACGTCTCCCAGCTTTGCATGGTGAGCAAGTTTAGTCAGCACGTTCCCCTGTCCTCAAGGCCAGGTCAGAGGCTGACCCCGAGAGGCAGCCCTCGACTTCTCCCTGGACCGGTGCTTCGTCTTTCAGCTTGACCCAGCCCCGTCTCCCTCCCCTGTCTTGCTGTTCAGGTACTTATCTTGTCTTAATAATTTCCCACGTTGCACTGTATCAAATACTTTACTGCAGGAGATGAGATCTACTTCATTTCTTTTACCTAGAAAATCAATGATCTTATCAAAGCAAGATACCAGGTTCATCTGGCGTAATCTACGCCTGGTAAAGCTATGCAGCTTTTTAGACTATTTTTGCAATTACCTCTTCAGGCGGTGTTGGGTTAATGGTTGGACTTGATGATCTTAAAGGTCCTTTCCAACCTAAACGATTCTATGATTATTTCTTCAAAACTATGCCCCAAGCTTTGCACTCAGCAGATCAGCTCAGCAGCCTCAATGGCATGGCTCCGCGCCCCCTCAAACCGCTCCTGTGAGGGACACCTTCCTCACACCCTGTCATGGACCCAGAAAAAAAGATGTTACATGAAGCACTTTTTTTTATTATTAGTTACTGGGTTTTTTATTTGATGGGTTCTCGTTCATCTACAGCTGTCCCCTATCTCCTGCCTCCATCACCTTCTCTGCCATTCTCCACAATACGTGCAAGTAGGTGATTGAAGATAGCCTTGGGGCATCATCTCTGTACTGTTTCCACCAACCTAGCACAAAGACATAACTCCAAAGAGCAGGACACGAGCCCAGCTGGGCTTCAGAAACCCAAGCCAAAACTACTTTTTTTTTTTTTTTTATGGCAATTTACTAAAGTTTGCATTGCTGGTGAAGTGCTCGCTGCAGCTCTGCAAATAGCACCAAAGAGAACGGATCGATGTAATGCCCTATTGACAAAGTCTGAACTATAATACATATATTTTGTACATTGTTATTGTGTTCATGTATGTTGATTCATAGCTGTTTTATCAATAAAGAAACACTGCACAAAGTTTTAGACTATAACTGTCACCAAAAATTATTTATTACTAGGATAATAACAAATTTTATGTGGACAGAGATCCTTTGCGGTAAGATGTTGAACTACAGAGACACAGCCAGAATCTCCTGCTCGATACGGCACCAGCCTGAGGGAAGCTGCTGGTTTCTCTCCACTCACTGCCTACAGTCCGCAGGTGTGCACACATCTACTGGTATGCCCATGGCTCACCGAGGTCATGTACCAGTATGCCCATGGCTCACCGAGCTCATGTGGGCATTTGCATCATGTATTTATAAAACCGTTTCCTCCTAAAAAAAAGGGTGCTACAAGGCCTACAACATGCTTAAAACTAGACAGATTCAGGAACCATGAAGTTAAACACTTATCAAACTTGGAAGCCATTAATAGCCTCTCATCAATTATACCCCAGAAACAATTACGAAGGGCCAAATACTGCAGCCCCTCATTCAGCAGACCTCCCCTTGAGGTGGCTCAATTAAGAGCTGCAGAATTTGGCCCAAACTCAGCAGCTCAGGCGCTGCGGTGCCCACTTTCCCGGCAGAGGCTTTGTGGCAGGAGGTGCCCGGCGTGGCGGGAGCAGCCCCACTTGCAGCGGCGCAGCTGCCCCAGCGCCACAAAGCTGCTGCTCTCTCTCGCTCTAACAGCACACAAACAAATCCAGAGAACTTTTTCTTGCCCATGCAGAACAGTTGGGGTTAAGGTATGAAGCGTGCAAGAAGAAACCCCTTGGAATATTTATTCAAGTCTGCTTGATTAAATTTACCAAACTGTGCCACAAACTTCCAAAGGGAAAAAGCCTCAACTTTTGAATGTAAAAAAGATGTAAATATATTCCTGGTAAACCTGACCTTTGTGTGCTATACAAAATGACTATAGTCTTGTGTTTCAAAGATATTCTTCCTTGAAAAATATCCATTGTTATGGCATTTCCTTGACTAAGCAGAAATAACAGAGGTTATGCTTCAGCTATACACAACAACATTATTTCTTTTAATATATAAATGTGCCAAAAGGCATGTATATAAAGAACACTGATAGAGTTCCTGGAGCTGTTCTCTGCTTCCTATTGTTACAAACAATAATTTGAGGAGAGGAGGAAAAAAATCCCACAAAGAAGGATTTCAGCTTAACACGAGCAATACTCCTCCTGCACATCTTTCCTTTTATGCAGTTTTGTTTCAGTGATTTGAGCATGTTCTAATTTTGTCATTCAAGCCATCTGACTTTCACTGCTCTATACAAACAAAACCTAATTTAGTCTGAGATGTTTTAAGTCATAACAATGACGGATGGCCAAGGTTCAGGTGTGCTAGAATATTTAAATACCTAGTCTATATTTTCCTGATATAAAGACAGGCAGCTTTTTGTACTCTGATTAATTATGATTTTGTGTCTGAAAAAAATAGCTCTTTCTATTCTACATTATTAATTGGTTATTTAATTAGGGATTCTGGTAGCTTCAGATGTTGGGTAGCTAAAATTGTGCTGTGGTTTAAAAGAAAAAAAAAAAAAAAAAGACTAGCTCCATACTGTTGCCTTTTTGTATCTTATGAAGGTCACAATAAGATGTGATTGTTTGGCACAGCAGCAGTGAATTATGCCACCCAGACAAGCTTTTAACCTATGTGCCTTCACTCTGAGTGAGACACACAGGGATGTGCTCTCTTTAAACAGTTCTCTATTGAAGAGGATTCAATCACCATAATGAATCTGAGGCCAGGCAGCAATCTTCTTCACTGAAAGAATTTCTAAAAGATTGTAGAATTTGTAAAACGAACAGCTCACAGACTAAATGGCTGTGTGGGTGAATCAATTATTGCAGGGCTCGCAGTAGTCATAATATTTAGTACATATCATAGAGTGTTTCAGGTACAATAACATATGCTAGTTTTTTCCCATTCCTGCTTGAAAGTGGTATGTGCTCCACCAACTTAGTCAATCTTCAGGATCTAGTTAGAACTAGTATTAAGTCAATAAAAAAATCCATCTGCAGCTGCAGTGCATGTACCAGGATCCGAGGGACTCACATTGCTAAACAGTAATTGTATTAAAACGTACACCGCCGAGCCGCTCATCAGGAAAACACATGATGTATCATGAAACACAAAACACATCAAGGGCTGAAATATTTTTAGAGGTAGAGTAGGGCCAATGCTGAACAGCTTCCTTATTAATACAATAATTATTTTATTTTGACAGCACCATTTATAACCATATAGTCTGTGTCCAGCTACCCGTATTTCCATTAATCAATGGATTTGAAGACAACTGTCATCATTTCATTTTATTATGACTTATAGGTTCATTGCAGTTCATTTAAAAGTTGCAATGAGCAAGACATTGGTGGGCAAGAACTGGACCTTTGCGGGCTGCCCACCGCTGGTGCCCGGTGCTGGCCGGGATGGCAGCGAGCAGCCATGCCCTGAGCAGGGACCGGGGGTACCAGGGGCAGGTGGGACAAGCTGGGACGGCGAGGCAGGGAGCAGGGCAGGCTGGCCACTGGAGAGGTGCCGAGGCCATGCTGGTGGATTAAAAATCTGGACAGGCACCCTGGCTGGTAGCAGGTAGGATGTGCAGACCCCCTGGCTCACAGGAGGATGATGCCAGGATGCTATGGGAGAAAATGGGAATGTTGCGATTCAGCCTTGAGAAAGGAAATATTTCTGCTAAGATAAAAACCCTTGATGGTACCAGAGTATAGACCCAAAGAGCATGAGGTCGCTTCTCAAACCTCCAGCCCCGCCATGAGCTTGGGGCAGTGGTGCCGCACGCGCCACCTGCCAGCACATGGGGACACCCGGATCTGCCGTTCGGCCATGCCACAGCCGAGTCACCGTGTCACCAGGCCATGTCAGAAACCGCCACATACACTTCCACGACCTCCCCTGAAACACATCAGGCTAGATAGCAAACAGGGTGTCCCTTTAATGAAACTACAACATATTAAAAATTATTACAGCTTCGTCTTTTCAGGTTTTAGACAATGTAATGTGATTTATTCAAAGAAATGCTGATGATTAGACATTAAATGGCACTAAATATTCCACTTCCTCTGCGCTGCCTGATAAACTGGTTTCATTAACATTATAAGTAACAAAAGTTTCCATTTCAGTCGGCCCATTTTGTTTTCCTCACGATCTAAGTTGCAGCTGCACAGCACTATATTACAGGGACCTCGCAGAGCGGCAGCTTTGGGCTCTCCATCACTCCCTGCGGTTAAAGGGACCGAGCCGGCTCAGGCGACATGCATGGGGCTGTCCTGGCTCGGCATCCCAGCCCCTCCTGCCGCGGGTCCCAGGGCCACCGGCAGCACCCTGCCCACCCAAGCCACCCCGGCGTCTCATCGCCCCGGTCCCCAGCCTGCCAGGGACACCCCCACGGCAGGTTCAGGACACGCGTCCCCCGGGGCTGGCGCAATCAGCCCAACTCCAGCGACATCGCCATCGCTTTTTTTTCCTCAAGAGATTTTTCTTTAGCCGCGAAGTCTCTCCCTATTAAATCATGTGCCTCAGCCTTAAGTGCGGGTTAACATCGTGCCCTGAGTGGAAGCTACTATATTTGTCAAGGATACCTCCGTGATTTATCTCTGCCAGCCCTATAGAAGAGCTCACATCTGGCCATACGGTGTCTCTACATCATTTCCAAATTCAGCCGTTCTGCCTGCTCCCTTGGAGACCTCACTCAGGGTCTAAAACTGCTGGAGTTACAGCTAAATCCCAGCTCAGGCCCTTATTTCAGGCCCCGTCCAGGGTGCCGCAGTCCTGCGGTGCCAGGTAGGGATGCTCTCACACGGTACCCTCCCGACGCACCGTGGCTGGCCCAGCCCTTTCCCCAGCCTTCGGTCATCTCCGCCTTCTTTCAGGGAAAGCCTCCTTTTGCCATGAGCCACAGAGACACTTTTTGAAAGACCTTTTGAAAGTCAGAGTGGGATTTAAGCACACAGCAGACAATGCTCCGGTATTTAATAAAGCCGCGCTTTTGCCCAGGGGCAGCGCTGCCCACTCCGGGCAGCTCTGGCTGGGTTTGGGTGGGGGCAGCGGCTGCTCCAACCCCCCCCCCGCTTGCTATGTAGAAGAAAACAAATCTCCTGCACCCACACGATGGTGACTCAGCGGGGCAAAGCAGCCCCACTCGCTTGGTGTAAATCTGGGGCGAGCCCAAGCACACCGATGGGCTCGTTCCAGATGGACCACTGTGCGTCCAGGTGCTGGGCTTGGCCCCCCATCCCATGGGATGAGCATCAACCCTCACCCCTTCCCCCCCAGAGCACCCCGGCACGCACGCAGAGGGGACCCGGCAGCACCGAGCCCCCGCACTGCGTCCCTTCCTCCTCCTGCCCCTCGGGTAGCATCTCCGCACACACATACGGATATTTAGATAGCTATATGTTATTGTTTATGTAAAGCCATAGGTTTCCCTTGATTGCAAGGCATGGTGGGGCTGCTGATGAGGTTTGCTGTTGACATTTCTGCGTTAGCTGGCTTTTGTCAGTCCTGGCAGGCTGAGAAATTCTATCTTAAGGGCTGTTCTTTATTAAATTTGCAAGATACAAAACTGTGACTGACTCTTTTCTTTGGTGAATGTATAAATAATAAATCCAGATTGCTAAAAATAACAATTAAAATATTACTCAAATTTAAAAGAAAAAAAAAATTGGTAATTTTCAGACAGCTTCATGAGGGCTGCAAGAGCAGGCAGAGACGGCGGGCAGCATCCGTCCTTGAGGGCTTCTGACAGCTGTCAATATTCAAAGTGCTTGAGGAGGGGGACAGGGTTGGGGAAAAAAAAAGGAGCGCGCCTGAGCTGAGCTGCTATGTGTTTTACCAAAGTTTGTCACAGAGTCTTTTATACAACTCCTTTATGCAGGATCTGTGACATAATTCCTATTTTTTTCCACCAGCCATTATATATGATAAATAAAACAATGCACTGAAAACACTGAAATCTCTCATCAATGTCTTTGTGAAAAGGGCCCAGATAAATGAGTCTTGGAATCAAAGGCAGATTACATGACTGACCATGTATCATCCTCTATGTATTGAACATAGTCTTTGTAAAGATAGAGCGGTAATAAAAAGTGGTATTGTGTGCTGTGAAAGGCTGTGTGGGTCTGTGCATGACTAATCTGTCTTTCTGCATTATTTTATTCAATCTTCTCTGACTTTATGCCTTTGACATTTTTGCTACACTCAGTAAATTTGAGTGAATAGGCAATTTTAAAGAATTTTTATAGGGCTTCAGAGAAGTCATACGCAGACTGTATCTTTGTTCAGATTTAACAGTTTAAATATTTCCTTTGTCTAGGATGCAGAGTAATCTTTAGGCAGAGGAGAAGAGGGGGATGGGGTAGGAAATGCCTAAGCCTCCCTTAATATTTTGGCAACATTTTGGCGGAGCGGGTGGCGGGAGCGGCACAGCGGGGCCGAGCCCAGCGGGCGCGGGGAGCCCCGGGGAGCAGGGGGCGATGCCACCGGATCGGGCCCCGGCATGGCAGCCAGCCGGGCTGCACTCAACTTTGCCGCCTCTGCCAAAGGGCTGCGGGAATACCGGCTCCCTCCACGCAACTCAAGTGGGAAGCAGATGAAATGTTTAAAGGGCTATTGTGAATATAGGCTTAAATATGATCCTCTTGCATCAGCCAATTTCTCTGACAAGATATTGCAAGGGTTGCTGTTTCTTAGTAAATAATGATTTTATTGCATCTCTTTAATGAACTGATAACGTGATACACAGTAAATTATCTGCATCTATAACATTACTGAGGATAAGCAGCGTGGTTTTAGTAATTTATACCACAGAGAGACATGCATTATAAAAATAGGAAAATTATTTCCTTTGTTAAATTGTGCAGAAGTCTTTACCTGAGGAACACCAGACAGATTAATCTCCGGAGATCCACTCGCTTGTATTTAAGCTGTTGAACTGTTCGCTGTTTTTTCCTCAGAACAGTTGAAAAAAACATTTTGTGAGCCAGAATTGACACTGTGGGTATTGTTCCTGCTCACACAAGTTATTAAAATAATTACTAAGCTATTTTGAGGTAACTTGAAGCTTTCTTTAAAACTTAAATCCAAATCTGAACGAATTAGCGTAAATGATTTGCGCTGATGGAAACTGATTTATTGCAGACAGCTCACCCGGGCACCCTTGGCAATGCAGCCCCCACCGCTCGCCGCACCCCGGGGTGCCCGCTCGGCCCCGGCGGGGACCAAGGTGGGGATTGCGGGGGGAGGGGGCACATTTTGGCATGGGAAACCGGGGGATGCCATGGGTTGGAGAAGGCATTGCTTGTGGGGGGCTGCAGGGGGGCTCACGCCAGAACTCGCATGTCCCCAGAGCCGCCCTGGCAGCAGCGGGACCCGCGGCAGCACCCTGTGCCACAGCGCTCGGCCCCGCTCCGGGGACGGAGGCGATAGCGGCTGTTTGTCCCCACGTGGGTGAGCCCGAAGCTAGTGGGGACCTGGGGCTGGCCACGGGCACCCAGGGTGCTCCCTGCCACCGGGCACAGCAGGGTGCTGGCTCCCACCGCAGCCCGGGCAGGGGCCGAAGCTGGCCTTCCTCACCAACAGCCTGAGGTGGCCTGAAACCTGGGATTTGCCACCCGAGCAGGGGCAGGGGCAATGGCCAGAGGTGAGCATCTCCACTGCTGTAACACCAGGGTGGCACACCACGTGCCGGTGAGCTTTTCCGAGCTGGCTGTATGCACGAGGCAGCCAAGAGGAGAGTTACAATGCATCAGGGCTTTGCCTGTTTGAGGGTTGAGTCTATATTTGGGGTTTCTTGTTTTGTTTTAGTATCACCATTAACCTTTCAAAGAGATCAAACTGTTCCAACAAGCCGGGATCCCAGAGCCATGGGTCGCCCCATTAATCCACAGCCCACCCTTCCGAGGGGAGCGCGTCGCTGGCAGATTACAGTCTTTCTAGATGTAATCATACTTTAGCATCTTACTTCAAAATTTTAACGGGTAAAAATTCCCCATCTCGGTGTGAGATTGCACCATGAATTCCCTCTGCCTCGTACAGCAGGGATGGAAAAATACTACTTTTCATCCTTGCACAATGCTTGATGTAAGTTTCTGGAAATGAGCGCTCTAGTAAGCCTAAAAATGTAGGATAATATGATCCATTTATAAATCTCTGATAATAGATGCGGTTTCTGTTACTCTGTTACCACACCAAGGATTACTCCAGCTCCTTCAGGAAGGACATGGCACCCTCCTCCTCGCAAACCGTTGCCATAAAGCGGGATAAACAACAAATACCACCTTATCATTAGCCGCGTGGAGCGGCTCCCATTGATTTACGACGCCAAACACCGCCAGGCTGGATCTAGCCGCAAGTCCCTCTTTTGCAAATATTATTTTCACGAGACCATCGTAAAATACAAGGAGGCACCTCACCTGGGTTTGGGTTTGTTTACGAAAAATGTTTTACAACTTGCAGGAATTCTTCCCAATATTAGTTATTAACAACCCGGAGATGGCATTTGCATTTTTATAACCTTGTTACTTAAAAGTGAAACAGTAGAAGGAAAGACTTAGCGATAGCGTTCCCTGCGTGCTTTAATCCCAGCCTGAGCTTTTTATGCTTGAGAGCACCTTATGATACTGTAACTAACATCAAACCTGGAGCAGCAGGAGGGCAACAAACCTCCGAATACAGCAATGTCATGCTTTACAGGCATACTCTCTGCAACAGCATGAATGAAGGAAAAAAAAACCCGTTGCCTAGGAAACACTCTAGTCTTGGTAATTATTACTGTAACTGTCTGCACACCCCACCTATAACAGAAATGAATAATAAATTATAATCACTGACTGGCAGCTTTCCGGTGTTGCTTTTGCTCAGCGCCGCTACCTACCGGCGTGCGCGGGGAACCGCAGGCCGGGCCCCTCCGGCCGCCCGCGCCCGCACCCGCGCAGAGGCCGCGCACCCGCACCCGCACCCGCGCAGGGCCGGCAGTGCGGTGCGGGGGGAGCGGGACGTGCCGCGGGGCGAGCGGCAGCCCGAGGCGAGCAGCCGGGGAAGCCCCGCACCGCGCAGCGCCGGCGCAGCGCAGCCCCGCACCGCGCAGCCCCGCACCGCGCAGCGCCGGCGCAGCGCAGCCCCGCACCGCGCAGCCCCGCACCGCGCAGCGCCCGCCCCGGCCGGCGCCTCCCCAGCCCCGCCGCCGCCGCCGCCGGAGCCGCGCCATTTGCCGCAGGTCGCCCGCTCGGCGAGCGGTGGTGGAGGGCTCTGCTGGGAGACCAGTTTGCTTAGAAATCAGAACACTCGGAGTGATTTACTGGATTTGATTTAACCGACGCAGCGGGAGTTGGCAAAATTCACGTATCATGGGGTTAATGTGGGTTAGAATGGAGCTATTTGTAATACAAAAATATTGCATACCAAATACACACATCTGATTTCTTTTAATCCCAGCTCATTTTTTGCAACATAAATCACTTTGTTAAAATGAACAGCTAAAACAGCTGGTTTAGACACTCTCGAAACACACAAAAATCTGCCGCTTTAGATGCTCTAAGCGAGCAATGAAAAGTGCTAAGTGCAACTAGTCTTACAGGAGAGAGAAGGAAACAAACCCGGGTTACCTCTGAACGCTCGTCACAAGCTCCGCTGACCCAGGCCGGGCTGGCAGCTGCCGGCGCAGACCCAGCTGCACCGAAGGCACCACGTCCCACATCCCATGTCCCACATCCACTGTCTTCTCCAGGCCACACTTCCTCAGCTTCAGAGGGGAAGCATCCCCCCCAGCAAATCCTTTCCTCAGGTACAGGCAGGTGCTCAGCTTACTTGTGGCCAATTAAAGAAGATTAAAGAGTCAAATTTGCCCCCCAGGGAGGAATGGGAGCAGGTAATCTGCAGTGCATCACTGACGCAATCATGGCCCTGCAAAGGGCTGTGTGGGGCAGCTGCAAAGGGCTGTGTGGGGCAGCTGCGGGGCACTTGGGCACAGCCCAGCAACTTGTCCCTGTGGCCATGCAGTGTCCATGGAGGCTGCTGCTACCGCGTTTTGGACCAAAGACCTCTCCTGCAGCGGTGTCTTTCCCCATTTTTTTCTCCTGCTGCATCCCCACCTGCCTGTGAGGCCATGCCTGGTTGCGGTTTGGCTGGCACCGCTCGCCCGTGCCCAAAGGGGCTGGGGACACCAGGACAGGGCTGGGGCAGGGGCTCCTTCCAGCGTGCGTGTGTCTGTGCCACCCCGGTGACCAGCTGCCAAAGCCACCCAGCCCCGGCCGGGCCATGTTCTTCCCGCTGAGGGCATGCAAAACCTCTTGGGAAACACTGGGAAGCACCAAACGCCGGCTCCCGAGCCCTGTGCCTGGGGAGCTGGGCAGCGCTCCCCGGCACACCAGGAGCCCTTCCGGCAGCAGCACAGGAAAAGCCATCAAGGGTGTTTCAGAAATCGATTATCAACTGTACCCTTATTAGTAATTAAGTGAATAAAATCTCTTAACTGCAGCACGGGGGGGCAAAAAGACACTCACATCGACAGATTAATTTACCACCGGGAACCCGATGTGCCTTAAATGTGCGGCACCGTCGCTTCATCCCAGCATTTGCCTCATCCGTGCACTGACGGTCAGCTGCATCCACTTGTCAGCTTCGGTGTTTCACAAAAAGCAAAGTTTCAGTCCTTGCTGAGACAGGCCTTCACATGACCATTTTTTTACTGTTTAGATTTTTATCTGCTTTGGTAAATTGGATTTAGGATATTTTTTTAAATTCAGCATTTGCAAGCCTTCTATAAAAATCCTACAGCCGTGCCTTCTTGCTCTAGGCACTGCACAGTGAATCTACTGGTAAAGCCCAAGTGAAGAGACCAAAGATGAAGGATCATTCCAGCCTGCAAACCCTCTGACAATTAAATATATTGCAGAAAGGGCACAGACACATTCAGGCTCCCTATTAGGGAAAACACTCATGTGCTTAGTTTAAGCATGTGGCTAAATCCATTCTTCTTTGCAAAATCTTTGAGACATAAGCACATGCCAAAGTGCATTCCTGAGTAAGGATGCTTCCCTGAACCGAGGCCATAATTCATTAAAACCCAAGGTGCATTTATCCTACTTTTTCCTGTGAGCAGGGATGTGAAAAAAGGGGAAGGGGGGGGGGGGGAGAGAAAACAAGCAAAGAATTAATTTTGATTTGAAACTGATCTATGGTGACAAGGGGCATTTGGTTTTGTTGAAGTAACTAGAAGTGGGAAGTATTTCAGAAGATATCTAAATAAATCTTTTTTAAAGGGGTTTCTCTCTCTCTTTCTTTCTCTTCTTTTCCCCTCTAATTATCCATGTCTGGTAGTCTTGGATCTCAACCCCTTGTTATTTAAAATACATATTCATGGAACTATATTTTACAGTTGCACTGTTCTGGTTACAAAATAGCTTCTACTTTTCTAGGACATAATTTCATTTTGTTTAGCCAAGAATTCATTAAAGAAGCTATAAATAACCTCCTTTAAATATTTAGCCGTGAATAGAGGGTGGACTGGCATTGATGGCTTATTTTAGTACTAATGCAATATGCTTTAAAAAAAAAAAAAGTCCACATTTGAGCATGAATCAAGTTAATCATTAACACTTTCAACGTGATTCTCAGGATCTGCTTCAAACAGAGACTGCCCCCCTCCCAGCCGGTGAGCTTCGGGCACGGGAGGGCCACACAACTTTCCCTTCAGTTCTTGCACCAAAACACAATTTGCACCATATCGCGGGGAACCTGCAGCCCCGCGGCTCTGGTGGGCTCTGGTGGGCCCTGGTGGGCTGCTCCCCCAGGCAGGGACCCCTGCTACCTGCCCCGTCTTGCCCCCCTGCAGCTTCTGCTCATGAAGCACCACCACCTTCCCAAGCACGCAGCAGAGAACGTCAGCGCTGGATGGAGCGCAGCCTTTTTTAAAAGCCACCTTAGAAACAGCAGCCCCAATGCCTCCTCCTCCCTTTAAGCACAGAGAAAATAAAACAAGTGTGGAGGAAGGGGGAGTTGGTGGCTCAGTTTAACTGTGAGGCTGCGAGGCGCGGCTGTTTTAGGGACAGGTGAGGAAACGGCATTAGCTGACCCCTGCTCACGGACGGCCAAGATCTGGAGAACCAGCTGCAGGCGGCTCTCAGGCTGCGTGTTTGCAAAACCACAGAACTGTGGCCAAAAGCAAGTCCTTCCTTACACCTCCCAGGTCTTTCTGCCTCACTTTTTAGGCTGTGGTTTGGTGATGTCTGCTGGAGAGTAACATCGGTTTAAGGTACTCCACCTCCCCACGCCCTCTGCCAACGTTCTCCCTTGCCCTCGCTCCACACGCTACCCGTCTACCTGCGCTGGTGCAGGCACGCTGCGGAAGAGGTTAGAAAACTCACTAGCTTCAGATAAACACACACAACTATTAAAAAAAAAAACCCAGAACACCCCGGAATCCAGTAGTTTTGTTTTTTAAACCCAGCTCTTGTCACCTACTATCATTCAAGGGGTGGCCCCAACAAAAGCTGTGTCAGCACAAGGGAGGGGGCAGCAAGCCGGTAGAAGGGGCAGCGGGGCAGGGACTCCGAGAGCCAGGATTGCTCTCAGTCATGAGAAGGATACACAGAACGGTACCCCGAGTGCTGCAGTGCTGTTGTGTTTTGAAATAAAGTTGAAGCATTAAGACATTTTTCCTTAGTGCTGACTCCCTCTGGGCATTCCCAAGACAATTACAATGTTTCCTGAGTATACAAAAGAACTGGGAGATTTTGTAATCAGAGCCTGAGTTTATGCTTCTCTCCTTAAGAGCATTCAATTTCCATGGACATTCATTAGCAGGAGGTTAAAACACAATGGCAGAAGAGAATGGACTGCTTTTATGTCCATGTGGTAGTAAACACTTCAAGCTAGAAATGCAAGTTCAAAATAAAAACCTCTCTGCCTTGTTTCCAAATTAGTAGTAAAGCAGCAAAAAACACACGACTTTCACAGCTTTTTTACTGAAAATTTAATTTTACAAAATACCCTTTTCCATCAAAGAAACTTCCCTGCAATGTACACGAACCCAGCGTTTTATAGATCTGTACAGTGAGATATCAGAGAGGTTTGAAAGAAGGAAAAAAACTTTCAGCAGACACCTAGTTGCAAAACTACAAGAATGTGAATACAAGTGTGTCTTAAAATGCTAAAGCAAGTAATGCAATATAATTGGTGAATCTATTTGAAATGTGAAAAGTTTCCTTAAAATGGTCCATATGGTATGTAGAACATCACAGCTGGCACAAAACTGCCTGTATTTAGGTTTAAACACAAAAACAATGTATGTGAGGAACAGTTTTTGAAAAAGAACCCAAGTGCTGCTATCATAAGGCAAACATATACAAAGGTGCTGACAGCACACAGGGAAATCGACAAAACAAGATGAATACTCAAGTGTTCAAACACTGAACTTTTTTTTTTTTTAATGTTGCCAATAAATGTTTCAAAAGATAACCAATGCCAAATTAACATAGGACACTCTTTTAACTAGCTAGGTGCAACGCATATAGTTTTACGTAATCTCAACAAATATGAAACTAGACATGATACCCCGACGTCAGCTGGCTAGGCAGGACCTAGTTAGTCTGTTGCATTCTGGCAGCTTTGAATTTTGAAATCCTCTTTGTAGTTTCTTCTGATGCTTCGGACAAAACTTCCTCTGATTTTCTCTCCAGAATGGTAGGCAGGACTGGGTGAGCAATGACTGGGTGTGGTATTAAGGAGGGAGACAAAGGCTCCTTCTCTATAACAGTTCCGGAAAATGCCTACAAAAGAAGAGAGTACTCAAAATGAGCTAATAAAATGCAAATGTGAAGCTATGCCCATAAGGTCATTACCCTATATTAGCCTGATTAGGATTGTTATTTCTTTTAATCAAAAGTAAAGAAATATCTTTAAATCAATGATTGTTCCTTGCATAAGTAACCAAATCGTAATTAACCTCAAAATATAGCTTGTTCAAAGACGACTGAATGAAAGACAGTGTCTTAAATGTACTACTTAAATCTCAATCCTACTGCACAAATGATCTAAAAACTTGCCTACTCACCGACACACGCTCAAGAAATAAACCAGCTGATGTAATATATAGTTTCATTTTGGATAAGAATTGAGAGATTTTGCAAACTTGGAGTATGTCAGCATTTCCATCATACGTCATATTTTATGACTTAATATCTTCTAATTGCATCAAGCTGACACACTGCATACAAATTGGCAAGCACGTATTTTGTTTGTTCTTTTTTCCTTACCAAATATGATCAAAAAATGGTGAAAGAAATTTATACTTAAGAGAACAGCAAACTCGCTTCCAACTATTTCTCTCTATAAAAGGTCTAATAAAAACATTTAATGTTTAAAAATGATAATTTATATGCAGCTGATTATATGACTTGAATCCTTTTTAACTTATCTAAGAAATGACCGTGATTCTTGGAAAAGACTGGGAAAAAAGCAGCTCAGAACTACTTTTCATAAACGTATTTAAGAACAAATCACTCTACTATGTACTGAAAACACAAAAGTCCGAATGCCTAAGGACAAGGGGAAGCAGTTTACATCCAAGGTTTGATGATCATACAGGGCACAAAGGAATGCACACCAGATTTATTAACTATGCTTAGTTCTGCTTTTTCATAACTCAGTTACCAAGAAAAACAAAGCAAAACAAACCAGCCATTCTTTTCTTGCAGGACCTGCAAAAAAAGCAGTGTTTTTTTGTTTTCTGCTCCAATAGCCACAGTATGCCCAAAGCCGTGCCTGTGCACAACTGCACTGTTATAACAACACACTCATTTTCAAAAACAGGTAAGCAAAATACAATTCAAGACAACTCTGGTGAAAGTAGAAACAAAAAAAGTTACTGAGTTGCAAGTGGTCACGGAGAAATAATGTATTTCAAACACCCACAAAAACAACCAAAAGCAAAACAGCAGCCTTTAAGAAGGCAAGTCTAATGAGTGTTTTGCTCACTCTCCTGCAGTTACTTAGCAAATACATTACATTGTAGAGAATAATCAAGTCATATTCAGAAAATGGACTAATGGGTAACTTCTAAAGTGTACTTAGATGTTTTATAAAAATATAGCAAATATATTCCAGGAAGTATGCAACGTTAAGTATCTAAGTCTACAGATGGATCTTCCACCATGAATCTTCACATCCTGCCTGGATGCATCTGTAGCTGCTTGTATGAAAAATGATGATAAACAATAGCTTTTATGAGGAATTCATTTCTTGTCAAAAATAATTTTTCTAAAAATAGTGTTTTCATTGAACTTGCCCGCTGCATTGGGAACTACTGAAAACTCAGCTTCATCTGGTTTGAAAAAATTAGTGTAAGTTCTCACAAAATAAAAATGAAGAATACCCTATGCCATGAATTTCAGAGCAGCGGCTACATTTAATTCTTGTGTTCATCCAGTCACTAAGCAACTGTACATTTTCCCTTACATCTAACAGTCTCTTTTCTTTATGATGAAGCCCTGAACTTTCCAAACGCATGAAAATAGATTTGTTTGGGATCGCTAATGGCCCCAGTCTGGAATAGGATGAGTGGAGCAGTAATGCCTTCTTCCACAGGGCAATTCCTCTGCCTTTAGCATGTCCAAGTAATAACTCAGCTGATATTTCTGTGTTTTAAAACTTTAAAACACCACCTAGAAATTAGCTGTCTAGCAGCTGTGCAACACAGGTTACAGAGAATCAACTCTTCCCTCTCCACTATGAAGCACATAGTCTTTTTTTTTTTTTTTTAAACCCACTGTATATCCTGCAGTGAAATTTTCAGGATGACCCGGTAGACATGACACTGGTTTCAGTAACACTGGCAAGCGACTACTTCGCCAGATCTTTACAGAACAGCTTCAGGTCTTGGGGAAGCCACATGACTCGTCTCCTTCCCCCCGCCCCTAGGATGCACATGACAGAAGCTTGTCACCTGATAATGTCCTTCTGAAGCAAACTAGGTAGGAGTTAGAAAATTATTTTAAAGATATCAAACTGATGGTATAGGCAACTACAGCCATTAGATTTCTCGTTTTTATCCCTGCCAACAATCAATAATTAATTAAAAACTGTACCTCGGTTGTCCCTGAAGAGGGAGGAAGCTTTTTTGGTAGCTGCTGCTGCCCCTCCTCCTCCTCTTCCTCCAGTATGCCTTCACTGTTGTCACTCTGAGTAGCTTCATCACAGCTAATACTCCTCTGAACTCCTCGTCTGTCATCAAACTCAGCAGCACTGTTCTCACTGGTATCGCTACAAACACTGTTCTCTCTGCTTCGAGACTTCAAAATTGATTTACGAGGGACATATTCTCCATTCACAACATCAACAAAGACTCTATAAAGGAAAATGTTAGCTTTAATAAACCATTTCAGGATCAGATGACAAATTTACAGTGATCTTGCTTTGTCTTTTGTACAAATTAATTATGATGTGCTTTTCCAACTTTTTCGCTGCAGAATTACAACATCGTACCTTTAGAGGCATCTTATTTACCAACGTACAAGAATCAATTCTGCAGAGCAAACACTGTTATGCCCTTTATTCAAGCATTAAGTTGGTATGCTCTTCCAGCAGACAATGTATAGCTCTTTGAAAAGCATCAGAAAACAGAATAGCATGAGTTACAAAAAGTTAGAAAAAAGGTAAACTAAACGATTGTCAGGGTTGTTTCTATAAAGAGAAACAGAAGATCACGAAGGAAGGTCCTCTAGAATAAAGTCCTTGTCAAATGTAGAATATAAAAACAAATACTTGAAGCATTCATTGCACATAGAAAAGATGAAGCTTTTTCCTGACAAGTGCTATAATCTCCTTTCAGCAACAAACAAACAAACAAAAATTTAAAAAATCAGCTTTTAAGATCACACCAACACGAAGACTCTTTTCAAGTATTAACAGACTGTAAACTGATAGAGAGGCCTCTTCCTACAGTTTGTACTCCATCTCCGTGACTTAAAGAAGTCAAGGGTGGGTGGAGGAGAAAGAGTGGCATCAGAAGACAGTGCTGATTTTATCAAACTCACAAAGGAGGAGCCCGATGACTGGATGAGTTTTAATGGTGTTACTTGTCTCTTAACAGCTTTATTCATCAGGCACTCACCGGAACACTTGCATATCTCCACAGAAGATGGGAGCTCCTTTGCAGAGCTCAGGGAGAGCACCATGAACCTTTTACCTCATCTTCAGCCCCAGTAGCTGCCATTACAGGATGGGTTTTTACCTCTTCACGATTTGTGACACATTTTGTTAAATATTTAGGTGCCGGAATACACTGACATACAAATGCAGTGTGATTTTCACAAGCACTTAATCAACCAATCTAATAGGTCTGGTGTTCATCTTTACAAACCTAAATACTTGTTTTAACTCTCCCGTCACCTTAGATTAGTGTTTTATACAGACTTCTGAGCCCAAGACTTTTTTAAACTCTTTCAGCGTGGTTGTTCTACAGGTGAGCACTTCTTTTTACAGAGAATAGAGACAGTAAAGGACTAAAGTCAGGGAGAGAGAATGCAAGAGAAATTATGCAAACAAAGACCTGAGTATATTCTGAAGATACTAGAAAGGAAGAGACGAAAAGAAACAATTAGTAACTGGAACAGGAGGACTATTACAAGTGACAGATCTGGTCAGTTATGTTTGAAAACAAACACAGGAGCAAATGACATAGAATTAACCAGAATATGTAAGGTAACTGCTGTATTCCCTCATGCAGGGCATACGTACTAGCAAATTTACTTCAATTTCAGAAACTCTGAAAAAAGTAGATAAATGACGAATTGCTAGTTGGAAAAGGAACTCTTAAGCTAAGAAGTGTTTTATGGATATGAAAGCATGGCAACCATGCAGAAGCCACAAACTTTCATTTTTAAGTAGTAAATTCAGTTCCAGCTGTTTCTTTTAGGGAATAGTAGGCTCGGCTTCATACTATAGGTGAACAGAAATGAAAAGCGAAGGTCTGCTAAGGGGAAAGCTCACATGCCAATGCTATAAATTACACACCGGTAAATGTCTGCTGGGGTTTTGATGTTAGGCAGTTCTGGAGTTGCATGGCCATTGCCACTGCTGTTCTTCCTTTTACGCTTGGCCTCTTCTTTCTTTTCACTGAATTTCAAAGTAGTATTTTTTCCTGTGTTTATTCTTACCTGAAAATTGAACACAAATGATGGTCTAGACCATAAAATCAACAATCGCCAGGCTGCAGATCAACTGACGTCTGACATTCTCCTATTCAAGCAGTTGGGGACTACAAAGCATAGATGAATTAAAACAAATGGATGAATGGTAACATTCACAGTGTGAACTGTTTATTCTTTACCACTTGCACTAGGCTGGGCCATTTCTTTGCACTAATGTGCACAGATTTTGCACATAGTATATGACAATCTACTTATTCAAACTCTCCTCAACAACTGAGCTGTTCAACAGTCAATTTCAAGTCAAGTAAAAAGTCATTTTAAAAACTCCTGGACAGGATACTACCTTTTACAGCAGCCAGAAGCCAGCACAGCAAGGTATACATTTCGAGATAATTTTTTAATACTGTATTTGAAACTGCAGGATTTAAACAGTGGGTTTCAAGCCCTCAAAAAAAAATCCAAATAAATGTCACCTATAGTTAGCATTCTAAATTATCTAAAATTTTCTATTTCAGATATGGTATATATGTCTCACATAATCTCTTGAGAGAAAGATAAAAATAATAAAGTACAAACCCTTTTAGGTTCAACAGTATGAGAGAAAAAAATAGTTGGAACAGAGTTATCTCCAGTATCTATATCATCTTCATCATCGCTGTGATAATAACTAGAGCCATTAACTTGGCCACCAAACAAGCCTGAATTTGTTACTTCTTTATGGAAGTTGCCCTGAGTAGTACAGTCTTCTGCTCTATATGACCCATTCAGATCTGCCCTCTTATCTTCCTTCTCCTCTTCCGAAGAGGTTGTATCTTCTCCATTTGTCTCAACTGTATCAGGCATCCTATGAAATGAGAAATAGCTAAGTGAACCGAGACAACTCACACTCAAGACACACAGGCATACAAAATAATGAACAAGCCTGTACACCATTTTCTTTACCCAGATACTGTATTTTTAGCCCGACAGTGGAACCTTTTTTATACTCTGTAAGTATGACCATGTCCTTTCCATGTCAGCTGGAAACACCAAAACCGTGGCATTATGGCTAGTGACACATGAATTGCGTTAGAATCAGAATAGATCTAAGGACGTCATTAAACACTAAACGTGTAACTCCTGCATTGTGAACAATGGATTTTCCTAGCCTGTGGCAAATGGATTTTACTTCCTCCTTTTCTATCATCTGAAAGAAAAAATACTAGAACGTTGGCCTGCCGCAGTTGCACAGAGGCAGATTTTAGCACCTTCGCCCTTGCAGTGCACTCTCTGTTCACGTCCCACCCTTCTCCCACCTATTATGATTTTAACTGCATCAGTCCAGTCAGTTATTTGCACTGACAGTGAGATCTTTTCTGTACAAACAGAACCACACCCCCACAGCTTTCTGAATGCCAAACCTTACTGTGCTACTGCAGCACTGTACCTGTCAAGTTCACCAAGTATCTCTTCTTGTCTCTCGAGCTCTTCTAAGCGGGCCCACAGTTCCTCCTCTGACTGGAAACGGCCCATTGATTTTGTATCACTTCCATTTGCTGGAAAATCTACCTCAAAAACGTTTGATACTTTTGGCTTTGAATGAGGTTTGTGAGCAGTTCGGTATTTTCCTGCGTGACAAAAAATAAGATGCAATTACTGAAGCAACTGACAAAAAGACATGGGGGGGACCACAAAGGAATTAAGGAATATGGGCAGAACATTTTCCATTTTGAATTATTGTTTAACTGTTTAAGTGAAACTGTCAATGAACCAGAGCACCAGCACAGGATAATAGTCTCCGGATGTTACAGAAATACCGAGGCAAAGCAAAGATGTTTATTTACAAAGCAGGAGACACTGATCCTATGACAGTTTTATTACAGCGTGGGGTTTTTTACCCTTTGTGCCAAACAGTAGACTTTGATTTGCTCGGATAGGTACCAACATGTGAATGTGACATTTGCTCACTGTCCCATTAACAGCACATTTTATTAACTGGGAAAACAAATTTAGTTTGTGCTTAAGCTCATTTTGGACAAAGTGACCTATATTTAAAAAGCAGTACTTTTTGTTTTGGGTTGTATTTTTTCAAATTTACAATGAAGACCATTAAAAGTTATCTCCAGAGTCATCTGGAAATTCTGACCAAAATCCAGTCATAGTGAATCACTTATTTTGGTGAAAAAGACCCGCTCTGAAAAACATACAAAAACCTGCCTTTCAGAAATGATAGATATAACCCCCTTTAAAGCTTCAGAGGTGACCTGAGGTATACACTTGTGAGTAAATGGTAGTCACTGACAAGTTCCTGCTGGCATTTAAAAGCTTTGCTACCTAGTAAAATGGTGCATCCATTGAGGATGGGGAATACTTTTTACTGTTTGAGTGCTGTCTAGCACATGGGGAACACGCCGCCTGCCAACAATACTAACACTTTAGCCCTGTACGTGTGAAGGGCAGGACTGCTTCTTTAATCCACCTTCCCCCCCCGACTGGCAGGTCCCAGGGACACCGCCTGTTTCTGCACAGTCCCACACAGGGTCCCAAGGGAAGTTTCCCCCTGTCCATCAGCAGCCCCCCGACACAGCACCTCTTTACAGGGGTGAGGACCCTTCCCCTTCCATCACTGCCACAAGTACCCGCAGCATTTTGTCTGTACCACGGGACTCCAGCATCTACGGGTCTTTATGAAACTTTGCTTTGTGCATCTGATCAACAGTAGTGCAATGGCTTTGTTATTCAGCATCCTTCAAGTTCTAAAATCTCTACTAACCAATTGTGCGGCCATTTTAAAAAAAATTTAAGAATTCATGGCTTAAAGATATCCTTATTCAAATACGCCAGCTTATACTTTAATCCAGAGTTAAATACAAATTCAATAGCAACACTAAAAAGCAAACAGGTGACTGTAAGTTATGTTGGAATGTGTGTCCCCTACTCTTCCATGGGGTAGCATTTTTCATCATCTCATTAAGAAAAGGCTGAAATGTATTTTATTGAGATTTGAATATAAATTGAGGTAAGCCAAGTAATCAGAGTAGCTTGTGAGGATTTCATTTGGTATAATTACAAAATTAATAAATAAAATTTGGAAGGATTAGTTAACAATCTATTTCAATTTGATTTTCAGATTGTGCCCTCCTGATTTCGTTCTGTTACCTTTCAGTATTAACCACTGACTTGCCTCCCAAGGTAAGCACATGGCTTCTGAACACCAGCAAGCGCTTCAACATCTCCCTCTTACTCCTAACAAACCTTCTGTCAGTTAGGAAACCAGGTCAGATCTCAAAGACAACAGAGGATAACCACTCGCTGCTCCAGTGTCCACTGTGCTCACTCACTGTTACTACAAAGCACCACCATTAACTTCATACACTAACCAAAAAAAGTGAAATTATTAAAATTAAAAAAAAAAAAAGGACAGTCAGCAATAAACTAATGAGATGCTTGGGATACTAGGCTTTGTTCTCCTCAAAGATACAGCCCATTTCCACGTGAACAAAACCAATTCCTATGCTGCTGAAGTCCAGGCTGTCTCTTTTAGCTACTTTGCTTTCAATCTCACTACAGATTGGTGCTGATAGAAAGCATATGTAATACCCACTTACAGATTTTCAGCAAAAATTAAGATGATTTCAGAGGACAATAATGGAAGTTAAGGACACAATAAAGCTGCATGAAGGTTGACCTGGCATCCACAGCATGCTGCATTAACACTGTTACAATGGGATGCATTTCCCAGAATGTTACTCCTCCTGTTTTCTAATGACACCTGCTCATAGTAGAGACACCTCCTCAAGTCAGCCTTGGCATATTAATACCGTGACTTACTCCAGAAAAAATATAACAGTGAACTACCAAATCACCAGCTACTACTCCTTCGCAAAGTGTCCAAGTGATGCTATTTTCAGCCTGTAAAATTACTTCTTCCTACAACTTTGCCTGAGTCTTGTCTATCAAGCACCACTTCAAAAAGCACAGAAATTATCCAATTCCTTAGCACAACTATCTTTGTTTCCCAGTGTCCTCTCCAGAAGCCTTCAGGAAGTATCTGCTTCAGTACATTTCCAAGACCTGCATGCTGAGGTTTGTTTTCACATTCGTTTCACCGACAGTAGTGAAACGCCCCAGCGGATGACAACGTTTACATTGCCCGTTTACGTCTCATCCCTGTCAGTGTTTCTTCCCTTCCCTGCTGACACTGCTCTCGTACTTCCCCCGTAAGAGGCAGAGCCTGTGTTTCTCCAGTAGTTCTTCTGTTGCAGAACTCACACTTTGATGCAAAAACTGTCTTCTCTAGTTCTCCCTCCAGGAGCCAGCATATTTTGCTTCCTGCCTCTTTTCTAGAAAACTCCAAACTTCCAGTGTAGACTCTTCAAAGAAAAATACCCCACAAGTATGT